>NC_134357.1:554226729-554264229 GCF_048569485.1 Anomaloglossus baeobatrachus
CTCGTTTGAATGCGCCAAGTACCGGGCGAAGAGGCGCTTCTCAGCGTCGGTATAATGTGGCAGAGTCCATGTTTCGCATACTCTTCGTACCGTTTGGCTGGTTACGAGCGGCAGCTTGTAGCTGTGGAGCAAGACGACAGAATAAGTACATAATTTCTGCCCTTAAGTGGAATTGCCGGAGGTTGCTCGAAGGACACCGTATACGCTGACCGCTAGCCGATACGAAGAATGCCTTCTCCGTGGCACAGCTCCTGGTGAAGTGCGGGCTGATTGTTTCGGCATAAATCTTAAACCACTGAAAAAAATATATATCAATTAAGCGCCTGGCGCAAGATGGAATGGGTCAAACGGGGTTCGCAAGCCCTTAAATGTGTTGCCTTACCGACTCTTCTTGCTCCGAGAGCACAAATGCGGCTACTTGTTTTGAAGCGACTTTATGCTCCTTAACGCCGATAATAGTGTAGCGCAGTCCGCGGTGGATGTATTCCGTCCTCTCGTTCCACTCTGCAATCTGTTAGAGGAGAACATTAGAAAAACCCCTGAGCTACAGCACTGGACCGCGCAGGTCTGGGCCCTACTTACCGTTCTATGTTCTGTACAACGCATGGCCTCTGTAGGTGCTGCAATATTAAGAGTGCCTGGAGATAACGGGTCACTTCTGAGTCGGCTGTATTCACTCTCCGTCTTTCAATTCCACGTATTCGGGCAAGAAATGACGGTTTTGCCACCTCCAATAGCCGGCGGCATTCTTTCGGTGTCTTCGTAGGGCGCATTAGTGCGTCGTACCGCTTGCGAACAATTTCTTGACACGTCCCCTTGTATAATATCTTTTGAAGGTCAGTTGTAGAGCTCATGAAGATCTCACAGGCACGATAAAGTTGAGGCCTAGATATGCTTAAATTTGTTGCATTCATATGATACGAGGTAAATCTTCGTACGTGTTTAAGCATTACCAGCGTTGTTGCCTTCGTGAGCGGCAAGCTACACAGCTTGGTAAAAAAAGCGTTCGTCTTGGCGGGTCTTCGTAGGTACTCGAGGCTAACAATTCTGGGGTTCACGTAGTAAAAAAATCTGGCGATATTTGAGACCTCTGCCTTCCAATTCCGTGTCTGAAGGGTACCCTTCAGGTACTGTGCGTACTCCCTAAGCATGGGGTGGTTAACGGAGTGGCGTTTGTACAGGCCAGCGTCTCTTGAAGCTGTGCGGCTCGGTATCCTCCATTGCGTGTCCCGCTCCCTTTGTGTACTAGCATCTGGGGCCTCCCCGTCGGATAGATGTTCAGACATGTTAGCGGTAATTTCTGCCTCCGGGCCCGGTCCCTCCCTTTGTGTACTAGCATCTGGGGCCTCCCCGTCGGATAGATGTTCAGACATGTTAGCGGTAATTTCTGCCTCCGGGCCCGGTCCCTCCGAGTCGTCAGCGGATAGAACAGGGAGCGGGTCATGTTCAACCTGTGAATCCCGTTCCTGCAGACTTTGTTGCGGCATCTCGTCTGTTGCGGTCTCTCCCCCACTAACGGATACAGATGGTGTATGTATGGAGTCCAAACGCGGCTTGCCTGTCACCAAAAATCCGCGTTGTTCCAAAAAAAACCACTACCTCGTCCAGGGATGCGAGAGGCTTGAGGTCGCAAAATTGAACGGTAGTACCTTTTCCTGCAACTCGGTCTAGACAGCGCTTCGCCGAGGTCAACGCCTCTTCTATCTCGGAGTCGGTCAGTCTCCGCATGCAAACCCTTCGCAGGTGGGTAGACAGATATTTGCTTGCCGTATGACAAACGGGGCACGTGAGGGCTGTACGCCGGTGGCTGAAACGAGAGGCGCCACATGTTATTTTAAGGCATTCAGATAATTTTAGTTGGTCATACATCGCAGTTTACTTACGGTGCCATTGTTAGCGGGATCGGATAGCGGTGTACGGCGTCCTGTTTGATCGACTAGCTGTGGCTGCACTCGTCTTATCGGTCCTTGGCGTCCGCACCTGTTCGGTTGATCACCTGGGCGTGTCTTCCTTGTTGAGTCATCCACTGGGCTGCCATCCGTATGGGTGAAAGACAAGAGTCCGCACCTGTTCCGGTGAGCAGCAATGACACGGGACTTAGAAAAAAAAAAAGAGAAATTTTTCAGACTTCCGAGATCTGACCGGCGTCGGCAGCCCCCTGTATCCGAAAAGGGCTCCAGGCAATCTCGCCAGAGAGTCCTTGGGACTTTGAATAATTTTCAACATTCTCAGACTTCCGTAGTCAGCGAGCGCTGACTATGCCAGAGGACTCCCGAGCCGCGGATTGTTTTTCGCGCATGTCCCGCTGGTGCCTGGGCCCCGAGGGGAAGTTCTCGGGCCAAAACGCATCGATATTGCGTGTGCGTTTCTTTGTCCGGGGGACCCCAGACTGCCATCCGTACGCGTGGAAGTCGAGCCCGGATTGTTTTTCGCGCATGTCCCGCTGACACCCACGGAGCTCAAAGGGGAACCCCTCGTTGGCATGCCTGGGCCCCTAGGGCCACGAGGGAAAGTTCACAGGCAAAAACGCATCGATATCGCATGTGCGTTTTCTCTGTTTTTTTGTCCGGGGGGGCCCCGGGCGAATTCTGGACTTATTCCCCCCGTGATTTGGATAAAACCTGAACATTTTCAGGCCCCCGCGACCTTCCGGAGGTGCCGGGGCCCCCAGGGGCCCGAGCGGAGCCCCGGGCACTCTCGCCCGACTGCCCTCGGCACTTGGATGAAAGCTGGAAAATTTCAGGCTCCTGCGACCTTCCGGAGGTGCCGGGACCCCGACCTTCCGGAGGTGCCGGGACCCCCGCAGGTGGGTAGACAGATATTTGCTTGCCATATGACAAACGGGGCACGTGAGGGCTGTACGCCGGTGGCTGAAGCGAGAGGCGCTACATGTTATTTTAAGGCATTCAGATAATTTTAGTTGGTCATACATCGCAGTTTATTTACGGTGCCATCGTTAGCGGGATCACATAGCGGTGTACGGCGTCCTGTTTGACCGACTAGCTGTGGCTGCACTCGTGTTATCGGTCCTTGGCGTCCGCACCTGTTCGGTTGATCACCTGGGCGTGTCTTTGTTGAGTCATCCACTGGGATGCCATCCGTACGCGTGGAAGTCGAGCGTCTGCACCTTTTCGGTTGATCACCTGGGTGTGTCTTCTTTGTTGAGTCATCCACTGGGCTGCCATCTGTACGCGTGGAAGTCGAGCGTCCGCACCTGTTCGGGTGATCAGCAGGTACGTGCTTTCTTTGTTGCGGCAACTACGGGGCTGCCATCCACTGGGCTGCCATCCGTATGGGTGAAAGTCACCAACAGCGGTGCTAAATGGATCCTATCCTGTGTGATACTGTCTGCTGAGTTGCTGTATCTAATCCTGTCCTGGGTGATACTCCTGCTGTCCTTGGTGACACTTTAGACATTTCTAGTCACCAACATAATGGCTCTGCACTGTGATCCTAAATTTCATTCTCTGTTATCCCTTGGAAACACTCAGATTGGGAGGGGGAGGTGACATCACACACAGGAGAGCAGACTCCGCCCACTTTACTGCAGCTGTAATCCAGGCTATTTCTACAGTAGGATTTCAGCAGCTACTCCCCCTAGTGTTTAAGAGTGTAACATTTAAAAAAAAAAAATTTATATTTTGTTCAATTAAAAACAAATAATAATATTTAAACAAAACATTAATACTTTACATTTTTTCAGTTATTGAATTTTTTTTTTGTGGAAGACAGCTTTCCTTTAACCCCTTCACCCCCGGCCACTAAAACACCCTAATGACCGGGCCATTTTTTGCAATTCTGACCAGTGTCACTTTGACAGGTTATAACTCTGGAACGCTTCAACGGATCCTGGCGATTCTGAGATAGTTTTTTCATGACATATTGTACTTCATGTCAGTTGTAAATTTAGGCCGATATTTTTTGCGTTTATTTGTGAAAATTTAGGAAATTTGGCGAAAATTTTGAAAATTTCGCAATTTTCAAACTTTGAAAATTTATGCCCATAAATCTGAGAGATATGTCACACAAAATAGTTACTAAATAACATTTCCCACTTGTGTACTTTACATCAGCGCAATTTTCGAAACAAATTTTTTTTCCGTTAGGAAGTTAGAAGGGGTCAAAGGTCATCAGCAAATTCTCATTTTTCCAACAAAATTTACAAAATAATTTTTTTTAGGGACCACATTACATTTGAGGTGACTTTGAGAGGCCTAGGTGACAGAAAATACCCAAAAGTGACCCCATTCTAAAAACTACACCCCTCACACTGCTCAAAACCACATCCAATAAGTTTATTAACCCTTTAGGTGCTTCACAGGAACCAAAGCAACGTGGAAGGAAAAAATGAAAATTTTACTTTTTAACACAAAAATGTTACTTTAGCCATAAAATTTTCATTTTTACAAGGGAGAAAAGAGAAAGTACACAATACAATTTATTGTGCATGTTCTCCTGAGTACGCTGATACCCCATATGTGGTAAAAATCAATTGTTTGGGCGCACGGCGGAGCTCGGAAGGGAAGGAGCGCCATTTGAATTTTTGAACGCAAAATTAGCTGCACTCATTAGCGGACGCCATGTCGGGTTTGAAGACCCCCTGAGGTGCCTAAACAATGGAGCTCCCCCACAAGTGACCCCATTTTGGAAACTAGAGCCCTCAAATAATTGTTCTAGATGTTTGCTGAGCACTTTGAACACCTGGGGGCTTCACAGAAGTTTATAGCGTTGAGCCGTGAAAAGAAAAAAAATTTTTTTTACAACAAAACGGTTGCTTCAACTAGGTAGCTTTTTTTTTCACAAGGGTAACAGGAAAAAATACACCATAAAATGTATTGTGCATTTTCTCCTGAGTACGCAGATACCTCATATGTGGTGGAAAGTAATTGTTTGGGCGCATGGCGGGCTCCAGAAGAGAAGGAGCGCCATTTGACAGCAAAATTGGTTGGAATCATTAGCGGACGCCATGTCACGTTTGGAGACCCCCTATGGTGCCTAAACAGTGGAGCTCCCCCACAAGTGACACCATTTTGGAAACTAGAGCCCTCAAATAATTTTTCTAGATGTTTGGTGAGCACTTTGAACACCTGGGGGCTTCACAGAAGTTTATAGCGTTGAGCTGTGAAAAGAAAAAAATTTTTTTTTACCACAAAACGGTTGCTTCAACTAGGTAGCTTTTTTTTTCACAAGGCTATCAGGAAAAAATGCACCATAAAATGTATTGTGCATTTTCTCCTGAGTACGCAGATACCTCATATGTGGTGGAAAGTAATTGTTTGGGCGCATGGCGGGCTCCAGAAGAGAAGGAGCGCCATTTGACAGCAAAATTGGTTGGAATCATTAGCGGACGCCATGTCACGTTTGGAGACCCCCTATGGTGCCTAAACAGTGGAGCTCCCCCACAAGTGACACCATTTTGGAAACTAGAGCCCTCAAATAATTTTTCTAGATGTTTGGTGAGCACTTTGAACACCTGGGGGCTTCACAGAAGTTTATAGCGTTGAGCCGTGAAAAGAAAATTTTTTTTTTTTTACCACAAAACGGTTGCTTCAACTAGGTAGCTTTTTTTTTCACAAGGGTAACAGGAAAAAATGCACCATAAAACGTATTGTGCAATTTCTCCTGAGTACGCAGATACCTCATATGTGGTGGAAAGTAATTGTTTGAGCGCATGGCGGGGCTCAGAAGAGAAGGAGCGCCATTTGACTTTTCAAACGCACAGACGCAGTGCACTGATCGGCCGCTGCAGGACGCACGGTCGGATGCGATAAAAAAAAGCGTCAGGGATACGTAAAAAAAAAAGTCACGCCAAAAATTGACCATGGATGCAGATACGTTATGTGCATCCCTGATCAGCGCTTGGCGGGATGCACGGACGGATGCGATACAAAAAGCGTCGCAAATACGGAAAAAAGTCACGCCAAAAATTGAGCAGGGATGCCGATCAGTTATCTGCATCCCTAATCAGCGCTCGGCGGGACGCACGGACGGATGCGATACAAAAAGCGTCGTGAATACGGAAAAAAGTCACGCCAAAAACTGACCACAGATGCAGATCCGTTATGTGCAACCCTGATCAGCGCTTGGCGGGACGCACGGACGGATGCGATACAAAAAGCGTCGGGGATACGGAAAAAAGTCACGCCAAAAATTGACCATGGATGCCGATCCGTTATCTGCATCCCTGATCAGCGCTTGGCGGGACGCACGGACGGATGCGATACAAAAAGCGTCGGGGATACGGAAAAAAGTCACGCCAAAAATTGAGCAGGGATGCCGATCCGTTATCTGCATCCCTGATCAGCGCTCGGCGGGATGCACGGACGGATGAGGTGTAAAAATGGACAGGGGATACGGAAAAAAAAAAAAAAAGTTATACTCACAGTACCCAGAGGACTAGCAGGAGGATCACTGACCAGAAGAGCTGCAGAGGAACAGATGGCAGAGAGATGGACAGCTTTACAGGAGCAGCAGGCAGATCAGCAGAATGCCCAGGAAGGACCCAGCGATGGACGCAGATGTGATCAGGCCGGTGAAGACAGGTAAGAGGACGTCGGGGGAGAGCAGAGGGGGAGAGGGGGGGTGAGAGCAGAGGGGGGGTTGAGAGCAGAGGGGGGGAGCAGAGGGGGAGGGGGTAGAGCAGAGGGGGAGGGGGGAGAGCAGAGGGGGAGACCGGAGAGGGAGCTGCAGAAGCAGAACAGAGATAATGGGGGAGGCAGTCAGATCGCGGGGGGAGCAGATCGGGATGTCGGGGGGGGGGGGTTGGGGGGAGCAGATCGCGGGGGGGGCACGGCAGGGGCTATCACGGCAGCGCGCAGGGGCACCACGGGAGCGCGCACGGGCTGCAAAGTGAGCACAGTACTCACGTGCAGCAGCAGCGGTGACAGCAGAGGCGGCGGCGGCGGCAGCAGCGGCTGTGGCGTGGTACCACAAGTACCAGCCACTGCACGCTGCAGACATGTTGGGGGAGGGCTCGCAGGCCAGCACAGGCCTGGGGAGGGCGGCCACCGGCAGATCAGACCGCCCCACTGCACACTGATTGGAGCGATTGCGCGTCATAGCACGATCGCTCCAATCAGTGCTGCAGGGGCTGGGGGCGGCATGTTTGAGGTCCACCTATGATATGCTGCAGCAGCTGCGGCATGTCATAGCTGGATCTCACAGGATCGCACTAATTCGGGCATTATTTTTGCCGAAATTAGTGCGATCGATGTGGTTGGCGGTTCAGATTTTAACAGCCAATCACATCGATCGTCGATAGGGGGTGGCGATGCCGCCCCCCCTGGGGTAAAGCAAAGGTCCCCTGCTGTAAGAAACAGCAGGGGACATCATTTGAAAGCCGTTGCTATGGCCACAGCAATCAAATGAAGTTTAGGCAGTAAAATTACGTCCCTGGTCGTTAAGTCACGTTAAAATAGGACGTAATTTTACTGCCCGCGGTCGTGAAGGGGTTAAGGGTAAGTGCACACACTGCGTTTTTCGTGGCGTTTTTCGGGTGCGTTTTTGCTCAGAAAACTGCATGACTTTGCTTCCCCAGCAAAGTCTATGAGTTTTCATTTTTGCTGTCTCTACACAGCGGGGTTTTTTAGCTACGCACACGGCTGCGCTCCGTACACGTCCTACGCACACGGCTCCGCACCGTACACGTCCTAGGCACACGGCTCCGCACCGTACACGTCCTAAGCACACGGCTGTGCTCCGTACACTTCCTAAGCACACGGCTGTGCTCCGTACACTTCCTAAGCACACGGCTCTGCTTCGTACACTTCCTAAGCACACGGCTCTGCTTAGTACACATCCTACGCACACGGCTCCACTCCGTACACATCCTACGCACACAGCTCCGCTTCGTACACATCCTAAACACACGGCTCCGCTCCGTACACGTCCTACGCACACGGCTCCGCTCCGTACACGTCCTACGCACACGGCTCCGCTCCGTACACATCCTAAGCACACGGCTGCGCTCCGTACACACACGGCTCCGCTCTGTACACATCCAAAGCACATGGCTCTGCTCCGTACACACATGGCTCTGCTCCGTACACATCATACACACATGGCTCCGCTTTGTACACATCCTAAGCACATGGCTCCGCTCCGTACACATCCTAAGCACATGGCTCCGCTCCGTACACATCCCAAGCACATGGCTCTGCTCCGTACACAATCAGCTCCACACTGCACACATTATACACATATGGCTCACGTCAAACCTACACGGCTCCACTCTACACACGTCATAAACATCATACACACAAGTCTCTGCTTTGTACACACACTGCTCCGCTCCGTACACTTCGTACACACACTGCTCCGCTCCATACACCTCGTACACACACGACTCCGCTCCGCACACCTCGTACACACAGCTCCGCTCCATACACCTCGTACACACACGGCTTTGTTCTGCACACCTCGTACACACACGGCTCCGCTCCATACACCTTGTACACACACGGCTCCGCTCCGTACACCTAGTACACACACGGCTCCGCTCCATACACCTCGTACACACACGACTCCGCTCCGCACACCTCGTACACACAGCTCCGCTCCATACACCTCGTACACACACGGCTTTGTTCTGCACACCTCGTACACACACGGCTCCGCTCCATACACCTTGTACACACACGGCTCCGCTCCGTACACCTCGTACACACACGGCTCCGCTCCATACACCTTGTACACACACGGCTCCGCTCCGTACACCTCGTACACACACGGCTCCGCTCCATACACCTTGTACACACACGGTTTTGTTCTGCACACCTCGTACACACACGGCTCCGCTCCGTACACCTCGTACACACACGGCTCCGCTCCGTACACCTCGTACACACACGGCTCTGCTCCGTACACCTCGTACACACACGGCTCCGCTCCATACACCTTGTACACACACGGCTCCGCTCCGTACACCTCGTACACACACGGCTCCGCTCCGTACACCTCGTACACACACGGCTCTGCTCCGTACACCTCGTACACACACGGCTCTGCTACATACACCCTGTAAACCCCTCCTGACCCCACACATAACCTTCCCCTCATCCAGCACCATGACACCCAGCACAGCAGAGTCCTGCATACTCTGAGGAGCTGATCATGTGACCCTGACTCCTCCCCTCCATGTGACATCATCACAGGTCCTGGAAGCACAGAGCAGCCATATATCTAGTGTGCGGCTCTGCAGGTGGGTGTTTTCTCCTTGTGTATGAGCACATATTGTATATAGAGGGCTATATGGACATCATGTATATATGAGGCTATGTGAGGTGCAAAAAGTACACAGAAAGCTATCTGGGGGTCATAAAGTGGCTCATTGGTAGCACTATGTGGTGGCTCAATGGTTAGCACTTCAGTCTTGCAGCGCTGGGGTCCTGGTTTCAAATCCCACCAAGGACACAATCTGCAAGGAGTTTGTATGTTCTCCTGATGTTGATATTGGATTCCTCCCACACTTCAAAGACATACAGATAGGGAATGTAGATTGTGAGCCCCAATGGGGACAGTGTTGCTGATGTAGGTAAAGCGCTGTGAAATTAACCCCTTCACAACCGTGGGCAATAAAGTTACATCCTATTTTTACATAACTTAACGACCAGGGACGTAACTTTACTGCCTAAAGTTCATTTGATTGCTGTGGCCATAGCAATGGCTTTCAAATTATGTCCCCTGCAGTTTCTTACAGCAGGGGACCTTTGCTTGACCCCGGGGGGGGGGGGGCATCGTTACCCCTATCCACGATCGTAGTGATTTGCTGTTCAAATCTGAACTGCCAACCACATCAATCGCACTGCAATCGGCTAAAACAATGACTGAACCAGTGCGATCCTGTGAGATCCTGCTAAGAGGTGCTGCAGCAGATCATAGCTGGAGCTCAAACATGGCGCCCCCCCCAGCCCCTGCAGCACTGATTGGAGTGATTGTGCTATGACGCACCACCACCACCAATCAGCATGCAGTGGGGCAGTCTGATCTGGAGGTGACCGCCTTCTACAGGCCTGTGTTGGTCTGGGAAGCCCTCGCCCAGCATGTCTGCGGCGTGGACCGGCTGGTGCTTTTAGTACCACGCCGCCGCTGCTTCTGCCGCCGCTGCTCCACGTGAGTACTGCATGCTCCCCCTGATGACCCCTGCCCCCTGCCGGTCTGCCCCCCCCCCCCGCGCGATTTCCTGTTTCTTTTTACACGTCATCTGTCCGTGCGTCCCGCCGAGCGCTGATCAGTGATGCAGATAACGTATCTGCATCCGTGGTCAATTTTTGGCGGGACTTTTTTTTTTCTTTTTTTTTCCGTATCCCCAACGCTTTTTATATCTCATCCGACCGTGTGTCCTGCAGCGGCCGATCAGTGATGCACGGCGTCTGTGCGTTTGAAAAATCAAATGGCGCTCCTTCGCTTCCGAGCCCTGCCATGCGCCCAAACAATTGGTTTCCACCACGTATGAGGTATCTGAGTACTCAGGAAAAATTCCACAATACGTTTTATGGTGAATTTTTTCCTGATACTGTTGTAAAAAAAAAACCCCAGTTGAAGCAAAAATTTTGTGGTAAAAAAATAAATAAATAATTTTCACGCTTCAACGTTATCAACTTCTGTGGAGCCCTTGGGAGTACAAGGGGCTCACCAAACATCTAGATAAATTCCTTGAGGGGTCTAGTTCCAAAATGGGGTCATTTGTGCGGGAGTTCCACTCTTTAGGCACCATAGGTGGTCTCTAAACGTGACATGGCCTCCGCTAATGATTCCAGCCAATTTTGCTGTCAAATGGTACTCCTTCCCTTTTGAGCCCCGCCATGCGCCCAAACAATTACTTTCCACCACATACAGTTAGGTCCAGAAATATTTGGACAGTGACACAAGTTTTGTTATTTTAGCTGTTTACAAAAACATGTTCAGAAATACAATTATATACAGTTAGGTCCAGAAATATTTGGACAGTGACACAATTTTCGCGAGTTGGGCTCTGCATGCCACCACATTGGATTTGAAATGAAATCTCTACAACAGAATTCAAGTGCAGATTGTTACGTTTAATTTGAAGGTTTGAACAAAAATATCTGATAGAAATTGTAGGAATTGTACACATTTCTTTACAAACACTCCACATTTTAGGAGGTCAAAAGTAATTGGACAAATAAACCAAACCCAAACAAAATATTTTTATTTTCAATATTTTGTTGCGAATCCTTTGGAGGCAATCACTGCCTTAAGTCTGGAACCCATGGACATCACCAAACGCTGGGTTTCCTCCTTCTTAATGCTTTGCCGGGCCTTTACACCGCAGCCTTCAGGTCTTGCTTGTTTGTGGGTCTTTCCGTCTTAAGTCTGGATTTGAGCAAGTGAAATGCATGCTCAATTGGGTTAAGATCTGGTGATTGACTTGGCCATTGCAGAATGTTCCACTTTTTTGCACTCATGAACTCCTGGGTAGCTTTGGGTCATTGTCCATCTGTACTATCAAGCGCCGTCCGATCAACTTTGCGGCATTTGGCTGAATCTGGGCTGAAAGTATATCCCGGTACACTTCAGAATTCATCCGGCTACTCTTGTCTGCTGTTATGTCATCAATAAACACAAGTGACCCAGTGCCATTGAAAGCCATGCATGCCCATGCCATCACGTTGCCTCCACCATGTTTTACAGAGGATGTGGTGTGCCTTGGATCATGTGCCGTTCCCTTTCTTCTCCAAACTTTTTTCTTCCCATCATTCTGGTACAGGTTGATCTTGGTCTCATCTGTCCATAGAATACTTTTCCATAACTGAGCTGGCTTCATGAGGTGTTTTTCAGCAAATTTAACTCTGGCCTTTCTATTTTTGGAATTGATGAATGGTTTGCATCTAGATGTGAACCCTTTGTATTTACTTTCATGGAGTCTTCTCTTTACTGTTGACTTAGAGACAGATACACCTAGTTCACTGAGAGTGTTCTGGACTTCTGTTGATGTTGTTAACGGGTTCTTCTTCACCAAAGAAAGTATGCGGCGATCATCCACCACTGTTGTCATCCGTGGACGCCCAGGCCTTTTTGAGTTCCCAAGCTCACCAGTCAATTCCTTTTTCCTCAGAATGTACCCGACTGTTGGTTTTGCTACTCCAAGCATGTCTGCTATCTCTCTGATGGATTTTTTCTTTTTTTTCAGCCTCAGGATGTTCTGCTTCACCTCAATTGAGAGTTCCTTAGACCGCATGTTGTCTGGTCACAGCAACAGCTTCCAAATGCAAAACCACACACCTGTAATCAACCCCAGACCTTTTAACTACTTCATTGATTACAGGTTAAAGAGGGAGACGCCTTCAGAGTTAATTGCAGCCCTTAGAGTCCCTTGTCCAATTACTTTTGGTCCCTTGAAAAAGAGGAGGCTATGCATTACAGAGCTATGATTCCTAAACCCTTTCTCTGATTTGGATGTGAAAACTCTCATATTGCAGCTGGGAGTGTGCACTTTCAGCCCATATTATATATATAATTGTATTTCTGAACATGTTTTTGTAAACAGCTAAAATAACAAAACTTGTGTCACTGTCCAAATATTTCTGGCCCTGACTGTATATAATATGGGCTGAAAGTGCACACTCCCAGCTGCAATATGAGAGTTTTCACATCCAAATCGGAGAAAGGGTTTAGGAATCATAGCTCTGTAATGCATAGCCTCCTCTTTTTCAAGGGACCAAAAGTAATTGGAGAAGGGACCCTAAGGGCTGCAATTAACTCTGAAGGCGTCTCCCTCGTTAACCTGTAATCAATGAAGTAGTTAAAAGGTCTGGGGTTGATTACAGGTGTGTGGTTTTGCATCTGGAAGCTGTTGCTGTGACCAGACAACATGCGGTCTAAGGAACTCTCAATTGAGGTGAAGCAGAACATCCTGAGGCTGAAAAAAAAGAAAAAATCCATAAGAGAGATAGCAGACATGCTTGGAGTAGCAAAATCAACAGTCGGGTACATTCTGAGAAAAAAGGAATTGACTGGTGAGCTTGGGAACTCAAAAAGGCCTGGGGTTCCACGGATGACAACAGTGGTGGATGATCGCCGCATACTTTCTTTGGTGAAGAAGAACCCGTTCACAACATCAACTGAAGTCCAGAACACACTCAGTGAAGTAGGTGTATCTGTCTCTAAGTCAACAGTAAAGAGAAGACTCCATGAAAGTAAATACAAAGGGTTCACATCTATATGCAAACCATTCATCAATTCCAAAAATAGACAGGCCAGAGTTAAATTTGCTGAAAAACACCTCATGAAGCCAGCTCAGTTCTGGAAAAGTATTCTATGGACAGATGAGACAAAGATCAACCTGTACCAGAATGATGGGAAGAAAAAAGTTTGGAGAAGAAAGGGAACGGCAGATGATCCAAGGCACACCACATCCTCTGTAAAACATGGTGGAGGCAACGTGATGGCATGGGCATGCATAGCTTTCAATGGCACTGGGTCACTTGTGTTTATTGATGACATAACAGCAGACAAGAGTAGCCGGATGAATTCTGAAGTGTACCGGGATATACTTGCAGCCCAGATTCAGCCAAATGCCGCAAAGTTGATCGGACGGCGCTTCATAGTACAGATGGACAATGACCCCAAGCATACAGCCAAAGCTACCCAGGAGTTCATGAGTGCTAAAAAGTGGAACATTCTGCAATGGCCAAGTCAATCACCAGATCTTAACCCAATTGAGCATGCATTTCACTTGCTCAAATCCAGACTTAAGACGGAAAGACCCACAAACAAGCAAGACCTGAAGGCTGCGGCTGTAAAGGCCTGGCAAAGCATTAAGAAGGAGGAAACCCAGCGTTTGGTGATGTCCATGGGTTCCAGACTTAAGGCAGTGATTGCCTCCAAAGGATTCGCAACAAAATATTGAAAATAAAAATATTTTGTTTGGGTTTGGTTTATTTGTCCAATTACTTTTGACCTCCTAAAATGTGGAGTGTTTGTAAAGAAATGTGTACAATTCCTACAATTTCTATCAGATATTTTTGTTCAAACCTTCAAATTAAACGTTACAATCTGCACTTGAATTCTGTTGTAGAGGTTTCATTTCAAATCCAATGTGGTGGCATGCAGAGCCCAACTCGCGAAAATTGTGTCACTGTCCAAATTTTTCTGGACCTAACTGTATGAGGTATCTGCGTACTCAGGAGAAATTGCACAATACGTTTTAGGGTCCTTTTTTTCCTGATACCCTTGAGAAAAAAAAGCTACCTGTTTCAAGTAACAGTTTTGTGGTAAAAAAAATATATATATTTTCACGGCTCAACGTTATCAACTTCTGTGAAGCCCTTGGGAGATCAAAAGGCTCAGCAAACATCTAGATACATTTATTGAGGGGTCTAGTTTCCAAAATGGGGTCACTTGTGGGGGAGCTCCATTGTTTAGGCACCTCAGGGGGTCTCCAAACCCGACATGGCGTCCGCTAATGAGTCCAGCTAATTTTGCACTCAAAAATTCGAATGGCGCTCCTTCCCTTCAGAGCCCTGCAATTGATTTTTACCACATATGAGGTATCGTCGTACTTAGGAAAAAATGCACAATAAATTTTATGGTGCATTTTTTCCTGATACCCTTGTAAAAATTAAAAAGCTACCTAGTTGAAGCAACAGTTTTGTGGTAAAAAAAAATTCTTTTCACGACTCAATGTTATAAACTTCTGTGAATCCCCCAGGGGTTCAAAGTGCTCAACAAACATCTAGAAAAATTATTTGAGGGCTCTAGTTTCCAAAATGGGGTCACTTGTGGGGGGCTCCATTGTTTAGGCACCTCAGGGGGTCTTCAAACCCATCATGGCGTCCGCTAATGAGTGCAGCTAATTTTGCGTTCAAAAATTCGAATGGCGCGCTTTACCTTCCGACCTCTGCCGTGTGCCCAAATATTTGATTTTTACCACATATGGGGTATCAGCGTACGCAGGAGAAAATGCACAATAAATTGTAGGGTGCACTTTCTCTTTTCTCCCTTGTGAAAATGCAAAATTTTATGGCTAAAGTAACATTTTTGTGTTTAAAAGTAAAATTTTCATTTTTTCCTTGCACATTGCTTTGGTTTCTGTGAAACACCTGAAGGGTTAATAATGGATTGGATGTGGTTTTGAGCAGTGTGAGGGGTGCAGTTTTTAGAATGGGGTCACTTTTGGGTATTTTCTGTCACTTCGGCCGCTCAAAGTCACTTCAAATGTGATGTGGTCTGTAAAAAAATGATTTTGTAAATTTTGTTGGAAAAATGAAAAATTGCTGATGAACTTTGAACCCTTCTAACTTCCTAACGAAAAAAAAAATTCTTTCGAAAATTGCGCTGGTGTAAATTCGACATACGGGAAATGTTATTTAGCAACTATTTTGTGTGACATAATTCTTTTGAAAATTGTGGATTTTTTTAAAAAATTTCCCAAAATTTTCACAAATAAAAGCAAAAAATATCGGCCTAAATTTACGACTATAATGAAGTACAATATGTCACAAAAAAACTGATTCAGAAGTGTTCCAGAGTTATAACCTGTCAAAGTGACACTGGTCAGAATTGCAAAAAATGGCCCGGTCATTAGGGTGTTTTAGTGACCGGGGGTGAAGGGGTTAATAGCGCTATATAAGTGAATAAATATTATTATTATTATTATTATGTATATGAGACTATAAGGGACACATGCTGTATGTAGGAGGCTATGTGGGGGCTTATACTGTATATAGAGAGGCTGTGTGGGGGCTTATACTGTATATAGAGAGGCTGTGTGGGGGATTATACTGTATATAGAGAGGCTGTGTGGGGGCTTATACTGTATATAGAGAGGCTGTGTGGGGGCTTATACTGTATATAGAGAGGCTGTGTGGGGGATTATACTGTATATAGGAGGCTGTGTGGGGGATTATACTGTATATAAGAGGCTGTGTGGGGGTTTATAATGTACATAGAGAGGCTTTGTGGGGGCTCATACTGTATATAGGAGGCTGTGTGTGGGTTTATACTGTATATAGAGAGGTTATGTGGGGACTCATACATACATTCCTCCAAATCCAGCTTCTCCACCATGACGGAAAATCATCTTTCCACTCTATTCTCAAGATCACATCTCACAACCTGCCTGCTTGATCCACTCCCATCCCACCTCATCCGCAATCTCACCACAGTCTTCCTCCCGACCCTAACCCATCTCTTCAACCTATCACTAACAACTGGTGTATTCCCTTCATGCTTTAAACATGCCTCCATCACACCCAACCTCAAAAAGCCCTCCCTTGACCCTTCCTCTGTGTCAAACTATCACCACATATCACTTCTCCAATATGCCTCAAAACTACTGGAACAGCATGTCCATCTTGAACTGTCCTCACACCTCTCTTCCTCCTCTCTCTTTTGACCGGTTACAATCTGGCTTCCGACCACATCATTCCACTGAAACTGCCCTGACCAAAGTCACTAACAACCTACTCACCGCAAAAGCCAAGCGACACTACTCTGTCCTCCTCCTCCTGGACCTGTCCTCTGCCTTTGACACAGTAGACGACTCCCTTCTACTACAAATTCTCTCATCTTTGGGCATCACAGACTTGGCGCTATCTTGGATCTCCTTATACTTAACCAACCGAACTTTCAGCGTCTCCCACTCTCACACCACTTCCTCATCTCACCCCCTATCTGTCGGGGTCCCCCAAGGTTCAGTTCTTGGACCCCTGCTGTTCTCCATCTACACCTTTGGCCTGGGACAGCTCATAGAGTCCCACGGCTTTCAGTATCATCTCTACGCTGATGATACACAGATCTACCTCTCTGGACCGGACATCACCTCCCTACTAACCAGAATCCCAAAATGTCTGTCTGCTATTTCATCTTTTTTCTCAGCTCGATTCCTAAAACTGAACATGGACAAAACAGAATTCATTGTCTTTCCTCCTCCTCACTCAAGGCCCCCCACCTGACATATCCATCAATGTCAATGTCTGCTCACTTTCCCCAGTGCCACGTGCTCGCTGCCTGGGAGTAATCCTAGACTCTGATCTCTCTTTCAAGCTACACATCCAAGCCCTCTTCACCTCCTGCCGCCTCCAACTCAAAAATATTTCCCGGATCCATACTTTCCCAAGATGCTGCAAAAACCCTAGTACATGCCCTTATTATCTCCCGCCTGGATTATTGCAAACTCCTGCTCTGTGGCCTCCCTTCTAACAGTCTCGCACCCCTACAATCTATTCTAAACTATGCTGCCCGGCTAATCCACCTGCCCCCCCGCTACTCCCCGACCTCTCCTCTCTGCCAATCCCTTCACTGGCTTCCCATTGCTCAACGACTCCAGTTCAAAATAACACTGACCATGACATATAAAGACATTCACAACCTGTCTCCTCCCTACATCTCCTTGTACTTACCTGCACGTAACCTTCGATCCTCACAAGATCTCCTTCTCTACTCCCCTCTCATCTCCTCTTCCCACCATCGCATCCAAGATTTCTCCCGTGCCTACCCCATACTCTGGAATGCTCTGCCACAACACATCAGACTCTCGCCTACCTTGACAAGCTTCAAAAGGAACCTGAAGACCCACCTCTTCCGACAAGCCTACAACCTGCCGTAACCCTCAGTCTGATATAGCGCCGCACAACCAGTTCTACCCTAACCTACTGTATCCTCACCTATCCCTTGTAGACTGTGAGCCCTCACGGGCAGGGACCTTTATCCTCCTGTACCTGTCTGTGCCTTGTATTGTTTATGATTATTGTACTTGTCCCTATTATGTATACCCCTTTCACATGTAAAGTGCCATGGAATTGATGGCGCTATAATAATAATAATAATAAATAATAATAATCTATAGAGAGGCTGTGTGGGGATTTATACTGTATATAGAGAGGCTGTATGGGTGGCTTATACTGTATATAGAAGGCTATGTGGGGGCTCATCCTGTATATAGGAGGCTGTGTGGGGGGCTCATACTGTATATAGAGAGGCTGTGTGGGCGCTTATACTGTATATAGGAGGCTGTCTGGGAGCTTATACTGTATATAGGAGGCTATGTGGAGGCTTATACTGTATATAGGGTGGCTGTGTAGGGGCTTATACTGTATATAGGTGGCTGTGTGAGGGCTTATAATGTATATAGAGAGGCTGTGTGGGGGCTTATACTGTATATAGAGAGGCTGTGTGGGGGCTTATACTGTATATAGAGTGGCTGTGTGGAGGCTTATACTGTATATTGGAGGCTGTGTGGGGGCTTATACTGTATATAGGAGACTGTGTGAGGGCTTATAATGTATATACCGAGGCTGTGTGGGGGCTTATACTGTATATAGAGAGGCTGTGTGGGGGCTCATACTGTATATAGAGTGGCTGTGTGGAGGCTTATACTGTATATTGGCTGTGTGGGGGCTTATACTGTATATAGGAGACTGTGTGAGGGCTTATAATGTATATACCGAGGCTGTGTGGGGGCTTATACTGTATAGAGAGAGGCTGTGTGGGGGCTTATACTGTATATAGAGAGGCTGTGTGGGGGCTCATACTGTATATAGAGTGGCTGTGTGGAGGCTTATACTGTATATAGAGAGGCTGTGTGGGGGCTTATTCTGTATATAGAGTGTCTGTGTGGGGGCTTATACTGTATATAGAGAGGCTGTGTGGGGGCTTATACTGTATATAGAGAGGCTGTGTGGGGGCTCATACTGTATATAGAGTGGCTGTGTGGAGGCTTATACTGTATATAGAGAGGCTGTGTGGGGGCTTATACTGTATATAGAGAGGCTGTGTGGGGCTTATACTGTATATAGAGAGGCTGTGTGGGGGCTCATACTGTATATAGAGTGGCTGTGTGGAGGCTTATACTGTATATAGAGAGGCTGTGTGGGGGCTTATTCTGTATATAGAGTGTCTGTGTGGGGGCTTATACTGTATATAGAGAGGCTGTGTGGAGGCTTATACTGTATATAGAGAGGCTGTGTGGGGGCTCATACTGTATATAGAGTGGCTGTGTGGAGGCTTATATTGTATATAGAGAGGCTGTGTGGGGGCTTATACTGTATATAGAGAGGCTGTGTGGGGGCTTATACTGTATATAGGGAGGCTGTGTGGGGGGTTCTATTGTATATAGGAGGCTGTGTGGGGGTTTATACTGTATATAGAGAGGCTTTGTGGGGGCTTATACTGTATACAGGGGTTTCAAGCAGAAAAAGGGGTAATCCGGCTCACCTGATCCTAGGAGACCATTTATCTGACTGTGCACGGACCAAAGAAAGTCAGCCACCGTTGCAGGTCAAAATTAGAAGGATGAGATCCAGCACAAAGTCCAAGAGTTGATAAAAAAAAAATTAGAAAGCTTTATTCCATATAGTTAAAATTCCATCATGTTCAGGGGTGGAAAGGAGGACACGTTTCGGACTTGCGTCCTACTCTGTCTCTATACCGAGCCACAATGAATCCATACTTAAAAACATACAAAACCGGACATGAGGTCAGCAGCAGGTTAGGACATACATATGCAAATGCACCAAATTTGTATAAACCGAACACCTTGGATTAATAAATATACAATAAATCCTTTTTAATATTTAGGCCAGAGGGGATTCTTGTTTCCATAGTGAAAATCCATTTTGTCTCTTTATAATGTAGAATACTTTTTCTGTCTCCTCCCCGTTTCGGCAATACCACCCTCTCTATCGCGTTCACTCGTAGGCTATCCATATTGCCATTATGTGCGTCAATAAAATGCTGAGAAGCACCCGACGGACTTCTGGTAGAATTATTTACCGCATCATAGATGTGTTCCGATATTCTTTTTCTTAGTGTGCGTGTTGTATATCTAATATATTGTAAGTGACATGTAGTGCATGAAAACCTGAATATTACATGATTTGATCCACAGTTCATCATACTTTTAATGTCAAACTTCCTATTAGTAGAATAAGAAAAGAAGTTTTTAGTGTTGATCATGTACTTGCATAAGCCGCACGTTTTTTTTGCCGCACCTGTATGACCCACATGTGGATAGCCAATTCGTGTTATTATCAATTTTTTTGCTTTTATTCAAGTGATCGCTAGGTGAAAGGAGGGCACCCAAAGTAGTGTTTCGTGTGGGAACAAATTTTATACCATCGCCAAGAATACGGTTAAGTGTCTCATCAGAGGACAACACAAAGACATTTTTTAATAATATGGACATCATATTAATCTCTACTAAAATTGGTAGAAAAAACTCAATTTATTTTCAATGTTTTTTCTCTCCTTTTAAATTCCAGATACAGTGCCTTGCGAAAGTATTCAGCCCCCTTGAATTTTTCAACCTTTTCCCACATTTCAGGCTTCAAACATAAAGATAAAAATTTTATTGTTATGGTGAAGAATCAACAACAAGTGGGACACAATTGTGAAGTTGAACGAAATGTATTGCTTATTTTAAACTTTTGTAAAAAAGAATAAACTGAAAATTGGGGCGTGCAATATTATTCGTCCCCTTTACTTTCAGTGCAGCAAACTCACTCCAGAAGTTCATTGAGGATCTCTGAATGATCCATATTGTCCTAAATGACTGATGATAAATATAATCCACCTCTGTGTAATCAAGTCTCTGTATAAATGCACCTGCTCTGTGATAGTCAAAGTGTTCGGTTTAAAGCACAGAAAGCATCATGAAGACCAACGAACACAACAGGCAGGTCCGTGAAACTGCTGTGGAGAAGTTTAAAGCCGGATTTGGTTACAAAAAGATATCCACAACTTTAAACATCCCAAGAAGCACTGTGCAAGCGATCATATTGAAATGGAAGGAGTATCATACCACTGCAAATCTACCAAGACCCGGCCGTCCCTTAAAAATTTCATCTCAAACAAAGAGAAGACTGATCAGAGATGCAGCCAAGAGGCCCATGATCACTGTGGATGAACTGAAGAGATCTACAGCTGAGGTGGGAGAGTCTGTCCATAGGACAGCACAAATCTGCCTTTATGGAAGAGTGGCAAGAAGAAAGCCATTTCTCAAAGAGATCCATAAAAAGTGTTGTTTAAAGTTTGCCACAAGCCACCTGGGAGACACACCAAACATGTGAAATTAGGTGCTCTGGTCAGATAAAACCAAAATTTTACTTTTTGGGCACAATGCCAAATGATATGTTTTGCGTAAAAGCAACACAGCTCATCACTCTGAACACATCATCCCCACTGTCAAACATGGTGGTGGCAGCATGATGGTTTGGGCCTAATTTTCTTCAGCAGGGACAGGAAAGATGGTTAAAATTGATGGGAAGATGGATGGAGCCAAATTCAGGACCATTCTTGAAGAAAACCTGTTGGAGTCTGCAAAAGACCTGAGACTGGGACGGAGATTTGTCTTTCAACAAGACAATGATTCAAAACATAAAGCAAAATCTACAATGGAATGGTTCACAAATAAACTTATCCAGGTGTTAGAATGGCCAAGTCAAAGTCCAGACCTGAATCCAATCGAGAATCTGTGGAGAGAGCTGAAAACTGCTGTTCACAAACGCTCTCCATCCAACCTCACTCAGCTCCAGCTGTTTGCAAAGGAAGAATGGGCAAGAAGTTCAGTCTCTCAATGTGCAAAACTGATAGAGACATACCCCAAGCGACTTGCAGCTGTAATCGCAGCAAAAGGTGGCGCTACAAAGTATTAACTTAAAGGGGCCGAATAATATTGCACGCCCCAATTTTCAGTTTATTATTTTTTATAAAAGTTTAAAATAAGCAATAAATTTCGTTCAACTTCACAATTGTGCCCCACTTGTTGATTCTTCACCATAACATTAACATTTTTATCTTTATGTTTGAAGCCTGAAATGTGGAAAAAGGTTGAAAAATTCAGAGGGGCCGAATACTTTTGCAAGGCACTGTATTGCTCTCTGTTTTTGACATCAATCTTCATTTTAGCTTGTTTCATCTTTTTATGGGAATATCCCCTGGCCAAAAACCGCATATCAATTCTATCACATTCTTTTTTTAAATCGCTTTGTTTTGTACAGCAGCGTTTGGCTCTCACATATTCCCCTGTGGGGATGTTATCTATGACATCATTTGGATGACAACTGCTTGCATGTAAAATAGAATTTCCTGCGGCAGGTTTTCGGAACAGTTTGCAATCTATGTTCCCATTCTTAGTATTCCCTGTGAAAGCCATATCCAAGAATTGGATTTCAAAAGGATGGGTTTGATAGGTAAATGTCAAATTATATGGATTGTTATTTATGTATGACACAACATTTTCTATGTTATCCATGGGGCCATTCCAAATAATCAAAATATCGTCAATATATCTAAGATAAATCGACAGATTATGACAAAATGGATTTTTGATATTAAATATGAATTCTTCCTCCCACCAAAACATAAATATGTTCGCAAGGGAAGGGAAGAAAGGAGCCCCCATCGAACTTCCCTGTGTCTGCAAATAATAATCTCCCAAAAACATGAAGCAGTTATTTTTCAGCAAAAAAACAGTTACCTCCAAAATATACTGTTGCAACTCCTGTGTAGAATTCGAATATTTTGCAAGTTGGGATTTTAATGCTCAAATAGCCAGTTGGTGTGGGATGGAAGTGTAAAGTGTGCAAACATCACATGTTAACCAACCATTATTGCACTGCCATCCCATATGATTAAGCATGTTCAATACATGTTTGCTGTCTTGTGTGTAACTAGGAGAAGTTTTGGCTAGCCATTGTAAATGGTTGTCTAACCACTCAGAAAGGTGCTCTGTGATGGACCCTATTCCTGAGGTGATGGGTCTAAATTTCGGTGGAAATTGGTTTTTATGCACCTTTTGGAAGTGCATGTAATAGGGGTGTAACAGGACACGAAGGGTGCCCAATTGGCAAATGCTCCAGTGGCACTGGGATTGTCACATCTAATAGATGCAGCAATACCGGGCAGCTGCGGGCTGAGGATACCAGCCCCCAGCTGGCTTTATCTTGGCCTGGTATCAAAATTAGTTGGGACTGCACGTCTTTTTTTTTTTTTTTATTATTTAAAAATAATAATAATAATAAAAAAAAGCTGCATCACCGGCACAGCCACGCACACTTCTGACAGGAACGTGCATGTGTTTCTGAAACACATGCATTTTCACCATTCTGACCCGCAGACACTTGCACTGCTTTGCCCGCCCACCGGCCGTCCTGCCGTCTGTGATTGGTTCCAGTCAGCTGCAACCAGTTAAACGCACCAGTGGGCAAGCAAAACAATGAATATTGAATTGTCTGCTCCGGAAGGGAAAAGCGTGACCCGGGAGGAGACTGCTGCCATGACACAGTCTCGGGTGAGTACACCGCGAGCGCTTCTACCCCCCTATCCCCTCCACAAATGCTTTTAATCTCCAGACTCTGGTTCCCATAGACTTATATGGGCACCGGAATCCGGAGCGGATCCGGACTTTTTTTTTTCAATCCGGCAGTGATCTGCTGGTCCCGGATTTTGGCGGGTTCGATCAACTGTATTTATGCTGTTACATCGTCATCTTCTCCCCATTCAGGTCCCTACAATATCGGATTCTCTCAGTGGAGATCTTCTATATAAGAGGATTCTCCTAAGTGTTCGGGGAAGGATGGATATGGACAAGGACAAGATGGCGGAGAGGCTATTACACCTCACCCTAGAGATCCTCTTTCGGCTTACTGGAGAGGTGAGAGATTCTGATGACGTCACATTACATCATTCTTATCTATGGGAATAACAGATGGACAGAACTGGAGAGGTGAGGACTCTGGAAATGTCTGGAGTGAGATTTCTTACCGTGTCTCTCCATAACCAGGATTACACAGTAGTGAAGAAGACCTCTAGTGAGCGCTGTCAGGCCCCTGTGTCTGAGGGATGGGGAAGACCCCTGAGCCCAATCACGGGGCCTCCACCTCACTCCCCGATACATGAGGACATCAATGACCAGAAGATCCTAGAACTCACCTACAAGATGATTGAGCTGCTGACTGGAGAGGTGACACTGCTGGGAATGCTGGGACATTATACAGTAACGCTATGAAGGGATCGGGGGTGACGGTATCATTGTATGTGTCAGGTTCCTATAAGGTGTCAGGACGTCACCGTCTATTTCTCCATGGAGGAGTGGGAGTATTTAGAAGGACACAAAGATCTCTACAAGGACGTCATGATGGAGGTTCCCCAGCCCCTCACATCACCAGGTAATAGACAGGACTAAATACACACGGCCTATAATTATCTGTATGTAAGGAATGAATTCAGTCCCTGTATGTGTCTCCTCCAGGTCTATCCAGTAAGAGGACAACACCAGAGAGATGTCCCCGTCCTCTTCTCCCACAGGACTGTAAACAAGAAGATCCCGATGTTCCTCAGGATCATCAGGTAGATGGAGAGAAGGTGCCATGAAATCTCCCTATGATGTGTAGACGGCTGTGAAGGTCTTGTGCTCAGTCTTGTTTTATCCTCCAGTATTATATGTGTTATACTTGTGTAATGAGAGCGGTGGAGATGGCAGGATTAGAGCTGATCATAGATGGGACTTCTCCATCTGTCTGTGACTTTTACAATATTTGTTTCAGGGTGAAGATCTGCCCCATATTAATACTACAGAGACATATGTGAGGGGTGATGAGCGGAGTAAAGAGGAGATTCCTACAGATAACCGCCCAGGTGAGTAGTGACCACTAAATGCAGAGAAGTCACAGATTCTTCTCAGTCACCGGCTGTGGCTGCTTTATCAGGGTTGTAGTCCGGCATATCAAATGGTCACCATTCTGCTGCTAGACCACCACATTCAACAAACCAGAATTGTATAGGCTAGGGTACCTTAGTATACAGACCAGAATTTAATACCCATAAAAATAATTAAAAGATTTTCAATCAACCAAAACATCAAACATACAAAAGTGCATGTAGTGTGAAGGTGCACACTGAGTGTCCAGGTGTAGGAAAGCTTATGGAGGGGTCTGAGGGTGGTATAGATGAAGTATTGATAATATGGACCAGGAAGGCTATTCAATCAGGTAGTTAGGAACAGCGAGGGCGAGCCGCCGTGGAATGGGGGCATCACAAATCTAGGGTGCTTAAAGCCCCATTGGTAGGTAGGACACAGATCAGGGACAGATATAACCCTTCCTGGTCCATATTATCAATACTTCATCTATACCACCCTCAGACCCCTCCATAAGCTTTCCTACACCTGGCCACTCAGTGTGCACCTTCACACTACATGCACTTTTGTATGTTTGATGTTTTCGTTGATTGAAAATCTTTTAATTGATTACTAATAAAGTTTATTATTTTTATGGGTATTAAATTCTGGTCTGTAGACCACCACATTCTCCTCCACCCAAAACTGTCCCCATTTTTGCTGTGGTGGTTTATGCAGTTTTTGGAGATTTTTCTTGGTGCAGTCTTCTGTACCAGTGAAGGAGAGATATTATTTTCATTTGATTAATTTGGATATTGGACGCCCTTCTGTTGGAGTGAGATCTGGTTCAGCCAGATCTTACAGGTAGAATCCACCCTATCCCCTGAAAATTAGAAGACGTTGACCCTTAGCTGCCCATATCTCTAATCTGCAAAGCCAAATGACAGCGTACATAGAATGTGCAGACAACTTAGGAAATCGGAGAAGAAAAATCTAATCTGTATGGTGGACCCCTAAGAGAAAGTGGAGGGTAATGATGCTGGTGAGTAGCACACTTGAAGAAAAATACATGAATCGCACATCCCAAAATCATACTTTGATCTATAGCCGCAGAGCAAGGTCGTTACAAAGGTCCATGGAAAAGAGTTCTTTCGGTCTAATGTAGCGCATAAGGAACCACTTGCTGATATTAAATGTTGTACTTTATTAATTATAAGCTCCTATTAATACAACGCGTTTCAGCAGACAATATGCTTTCATCAGGTACAAAGGTCCAGTCTTTCTTGCCAAACTTCCCTTTTATGATGAGACACCATTCCATGAGCAGTGAAATTCCTACTTTCCGGGCATTCACAATACAAGTGAAATAGATCTGCAGCCTCTGAGTTACACATGGGACATTTAGAATATTTAAAGGGAAGGTGTCGTCCAAAAAAAAAAAAAAATTAACTGAAAAAATGTAAAGTATTAATGTTTTAATGATTTGTTTAGATATTATTTGTTTTTAATTGAGCAAAATATAAAAAAAATGGAAAAAAAATTATATTTAACACTCTTAATCACTAGAGGCAGCAGCTTCTGAAATCCTACTGTAGAACTACTGCAGTAAAAGTGGGAGGAATCTGCTCTCCTGTGTGTAATGTCACCCCTCCCCCCCCCTCCCAATCAATCTGGGTGTTTCCAAAAAGATAAGGGAAGAAGAAATTTGGGATCACAGTACGAAGCCATTTTGTTGGTGACCGAAAAGTGATCCTAATATCTAAAGTGTCACCAAGGACAGCTGCATAGTGCTCCCCACATAGCGCTCTGCACGCCCTGTACCAGCAATGCTCTGCCGGTCTGCACGCCCCGTACCAGCAATGCTCTGCCGCATGCACGCCCGCCCGCAATGCTCTGCCGCATGTACGCCCGACCGCGATGCTTTGACGCACGCCTGCCTTCAATGCTCTGCCCCACGCACGCCTACCCGCAATGTTCTGCCGCACGCCCGTTTGCAATGCTCTGCCGTACGCCTGCCCACCTGCCTGCAATGCTCTCCCGCACGCCCGCAATGCTCTCCCGCACACACGCCTGCCTGCAATGCTCTGCCGCATGCACGCACTCCCGCCTGCAATGCTCTGCCTCACGCACGCCCACAATGCTCTGCCGCACACACACCCGCATATACCGCGATCCTCAGTATATAGTATAGTAAATCACTATTATTAATACAAAATAAAAAAAACGCTACAAAGAGGATTGTGATAAACTATACAAAGAACATCACACCTGCGCCATAATAAATCGCTAAGCTGTGCGTGGTTGATGGCTCTAAAATACAGTTACTCACATCTACAGGATCGTCATTAATTCTATTATGTTTCTGATCCTAATGAATTCAGATTACTGCACAATCGCTCCTGAAATGGGGAGCACTAATACGTCCTCTACTTTTCTGGCCAGAACTCATAGTGGCTCCAATGGTCCATCTTAAATGAGTACAACTCCGGTTTACTGGACTATGTTAAAAAGTTCTCTCTAAATGTCTAATATTTTTTCAAGAAACTCATCTGACAAAATTAATTGGTTCCTCCAATAGTTTGGATTGCCGAGAGCCCCCGAGCCACATACTCTAATTACTCCAGATGTGTCACCTCCAGTTACTAAATCACTGATGGTGAAGGCTGTCGGGGTGGAGGGCGATCATTTTAGTGGATGTGTTATTGTCTATAGTCACAGTTTTCTCTATAGTAGTTAGTACCAAAGCCGCTCTTATTTCATGGCTTTCCACTGCAGCCAGTTTTCTGCTCCTATCCAGGCCCCATTTCTCCAATCTGACATCTGTCACTTTACATGATAACGCCTTTGTAATGCTGAATCTGATCCCAGTGTTCCTGAGATTTTTTTCTGTGTCATATTCTACTTTATCTTAGTTGTAATTTAAGATTGATTTGTTTCCTGATCACCTAAAAAAAATATGAAATTCACTAAAAAAAATTAAATTAATTAGAAGTGTTCAAACATTGGATATGGTTGTTCTTATAAAAAATAGTGATACTGCAACATACACTGGAGATCAAAATTAGAGAACAATGTATGGTCACTTGCTTTTTTCAGAAATAATGTAATCTACATTGATCAACATTTGAAAGTTTTTGGCACTAGAATAGTGTTTTACAAAAGATCCAAAGTTTATCATCCTAAAACCTTGATTTTGTCCAAAACGTGATGATCAGAATTAGAGAATAGCAATGACTGTAGCACAGAGAAAGATTATAACTAAATTTTGTGACGGTAACAAATCACCAATCAGTAGGACATGTACCAGCTGTCGCTGTGAATGACTTCAGCACATCTGCAGCCATGGATATCACTAGTCTTTCATACTGCTCTGGTGGGATTTTTTTCCTCTCTTCTTCCAGTCTCTTCCACAGTTTTTTGACTGTTGTGGGTTTCTTGGCCATATCTTTGTCATCAAGGATTTTCCAGAGGTTTTCTATTGGGTTTAGATCAGGACTCTGGGCGGCCATTTCATTGTTTCAGTGTTCTCTGTTTCAAGGAATTGCTTTACCCATTTTGCTGTGTGATAGGGAGCATTGTCCTGCATGGAAATTGCTGGCTGATTGAGTGATGAACGCAAATTAAGAACCACATGTTGTTGAAGAAGGTTCTGATACACACTTGCATTCACTCTGCCATGTAGCTGTATGAGAGGTCCAACGCCTGCTGCAGAAAACATTCACCAAACCATGACACTAAAGGGGGCTTTACACGCAGCGATATCGCTGGTGAAAGCACCCGCCCCCGTCGTTTGTGCATCACGGGCTAAATCGTTGGGAGCCGTCACACGGACTTACCTGTCTAGCGACGTCGCTGTTGCCGGCGAACCGCCTCCTTTCTGAGGGGGCGGTTCTTGCAGCATCACAGCGGCGTAACTAAGCGGCCGCCCAATAGAAACGGAGGGGCGGAGATGAGCGGCCGTAACATTCCGCCCACCTCCTTCCTTCCTCATTGCCGGCGGCCGCAGGTAGGCTGTAGTTCGTCGTTCCCGAGGTGTCACACATTACGATGTGTGCTGCCTCGGGAACAACGAACAACCTCCGACCTTTGAAAATGAACGACGTGTCAACGATCAACGATAAGGTGAGTATTTTTGATCGTTAACGGCCGTTCGTTGTTGTCACACGCAACTACGTCGCTATCGATGCCGGATATGCGTCACGGAATCCGTGACCCCGGCGATCTATCGTTAGATCGTCGTTGCGTGTAACGGGGCCTTTACTTTATCGCCTTTCACTGACTTCTTACTACACTTTGGGTTTAGTCTTTCCCCAAATTGTCAACAAATATAATATTTCCCATCAGACCCAAATAAATTAAACTTTAATCATTAAAATGAACTATGGACCACTTCACCTCTGTCCACACAACATGCTCCTTTTGATTCTTTCTGCTAATGAGAGGTTTGGTCACTTCAGAGTGGGCTTTCAGCCCAAATTCTCTTAAACATCATGACACTGTATGACGAGATAGATTCTTACCCTGTTCTGTGCTGAACTCTGGCTAGTAATTCCAGCTGAAGTCTTGGATAGATTACCCATGGAGATTTTCCCCATTATCCTGTCCTCTCTTGCATTTGTCTTTTGAGGGCGACCAGCCTTCTTGGAGGACTTGAAAGAGTTTGAGATGTTGTATAGAAGCAATATTCTCGAAATTACAGAGTTAGATCGACCAACTTCTTTTGTTATGGCTGATAGGGTCACCCCTTTGGCCTTCATCTAGACAACCTGTTATCGGAGGATTTCAGTCACATAGGAACTGCACACCATTTTTGCAAAGTCAGTGCAAACTGGAAACTTAAACTGCCAGGTACATAGGATTTAAATATTAAATGGCGTGCACACTGGGGTATTTTCCGCGTGCTAGTGTACGGGTTAAACCCCTTATTTACAATCCATAGAAATACACTACACACATTTTTGTCTTTGCTTTGTAAGTTAAAAATTTTTTTTTATTTAGGAGAAATCATATAATTTAACACTACCAATTCCTACATTTTCGCCCAAGGGGCCTTGTTCCTAGAGTCGTTAGGAAAAGGAAAATATGTACAGTGACTAAACACATATACAGATATATATATATTATTTACAATATGAACTTTCGATAAGGATTTTTTTTAAAAGTGTGAAAATAATCTCCTATCTGGATATTTCAGAATATTTTTAAATTTTTTTAAATATTAAAGAGAGCACATGGTAGTAGAAAGTCAGGGGTACCTATATAACAATATAATGCTAGTCTACAGCAAGTGTGTACACATACAGTAGTTGTTACAGTATTAGTATATTAGATAATATATACAAGCAGTGCACATGATATCACATTTGATAAGACCGATAAAGAAGAGGATGAGGGTAGAGGAAAAGGTAGTGATGATAATAAGAGTTAAGGGTGCTTCACACATAGCGAGATCGGTACCGAAATCGCTGCTACGGCACGGTTTTGGTGACGCAACAGTGACCTCATTAGCGATCTCGCTGTGTGTGACACTGAGCAGCGATCTGGCCCCTGCTGCGAGATCGCTGCTCGTTACACACTGCCCTGGTTCGTTTTCTTCAAAGGCGCTCTCCCGCTGTGACACACAGATCGCTGTGTGTGACAGCGAGAGAGCGACGAAATGAAGCGAGCAGGGAGCAGGAGCCGGCGTCTGGCAGCTGCAGTACGCTGTAACCAGGGTAAACATCGGGTAACCAAGGTGGTTACCCGATATTTACCTTAGTTACCAGCCTCCGCAGCTCTCACGCTGCCTGTGCTGCCGGCTCCGGCTCTCTGCACATGTAGCTGCAGTACACATCAGGTAATTAACCCGATGTGTACTGTAGCTAGGAGAGCAAGGAGCCAGCGCTAAGCAGTGTGCGCGGCTCCCTGATCTCTGCACATGTAGCTGCAGTACACATCGGGTTAATTAACCCGATGTGTACTGTAGCTAGGACAGCAGGGAGCCCAGCGCTAAGCAGTGTGCGCGGCTCCCTGCTCTCGCGGTTATGATCGCTGCTTCGGCTGCTGTGTTTGACAGCTAAGCAGCGATCATAACAGCGACTTACAAGGTCGCTGTTACGTCACAGAAAATGGTGACGTAACAGCGACCTCGTTGTCGCTGTCGCTTAGTGTGAACCAGCCCTTAGTTATATACTACCTATTAAGGTTGATCTGGTAAGTGTGAGGATTTTGGAGTTGCGTGTGCGTGCTGATGAATCCAGTGACGCGCTGTTAATATCACTGGCCTTTCTATACTGATAGTAAACAGGGCATTACAGATTCATAGCTGTGCTTTTCACACATGCGCTTTGATTTCTATCAGTATGGAAGGGCCAGTGATACTAACAGCGTGTCACTAGATTCATCAGAGCGTATGCGCAACCATTTCCATGACTACAAGGTTGTCTCAGCAAGCTCCACAACACGCAAGCGCCAGCTACATCAGTGAGTCATTAGATTCATCAGTGCGCATGCGCTGCCATCTCCATGACTACCAGGATGCTACAGCACGCTATCACACAGATACCTCACAATATACTAACTAAGCGTCCTCCAGCGCCGGCACCTCACAGCACACTATGACACGTCATTTCCCTGCAATCTGTGAGATGGCTAGTGCACAGGCGTTAGCGTTATTTAAGGTCCACGCGCTCACATTATGGCAGGGCTACATTCAGGAAAGCACAGGCATGGGAGTGCTTGCCATTCAAAGGTACTACTCATCACTCTTCTTCTTATTCTTTTTCTTCCCCCATTTGTACTATTATACATTTCTGACCATAACCTGCATTTAATATTACAGGAGCCCTCATTACTCCAACATCCTCACACTTACCAGGAGATCAGCTTTACAGGTAGTATATAACTACCTAACAATTATTGTCATCACGATCTTTTCCTCTACCCTCATCTTCCTCCCTTACCTTTCTTTTCATGTGTATTATCATTATTCTCACACTTTTGAAAAAATCCTTATCTAAAATTCGTATTGTAAATAATGTATATATCTGTATGGGTTTAGTCACTGTATATATTTTCCTTTTCCTAGTGCCCCGTGAACAAGGCCTCTTAGGCAAAACGTATAAATTGGTTGTGTTAAATTATATGGTTTCTCCTGTATAAAAACATTTTTTTCACTTGCAAAACAAAGACAAAAGTGTGAGCAGTGTATTGTGTATTTCTATGGACTACAGTTAATTAGGGTTTGTCAAATAATGAAGGAAATTAGCACCAGGTGCCAGATTAACACCAATAATTTGCAGGTATCTGAAAGTGTTCTCTCATTTTGATCAGCGTTCTTTTACATTTATCTAATTTACATTTCTATTATGTGCTTTTCAAAAAATTCAATTTATGAAATAAGCTTAAAATACCGCGAGTTTCCTCATGTTAGGATATAATCACATAGGACGACACAATGACCGCAACATTTAGGAAATTGTGTGTTGTTCTCTAATATTGATCTCCAGTGTATAGTTAATAAATAGCATTTATCGTATTATACTTTAGTCTAAATGACTATTTTATAAATTACAAATCTGCCATTTTACTGCCCAACACATAGTGCCCAGTTTGAGCTCCAGGAAACACACACACTGTAAATTTTTATGTGGGTTTTTCTCTGTGGTAACATCCAATATGTGGATACTAAAGGGGGCTTTACACGCTACGATATCGTTAATGTTTGGTTGCCGGGGTCAAGTTGTTAGTGACGCACATCAGGCGTCATTAACGATATCGCAGCATGTAATACTTACCAGCGACCTCAAAAATGGTGAAAATCGTTCACCATGGAGAGGTCGTCCCAAAGTCAAAAATCGGTAAGGGTTGTTTAGCGTTGTGGTTCATCGCTCATGCGGCAGCACACATCGCTATGTGTGACACCGCATGAGCGAGGAACGTCTCCTTACCTGCCGCTGGCCGCAATGAGGAAGGAAGGAGGTGGGCGGGATGTTACATCCTGCTCATCTCCGCCCCTCTGCTTTGATTGGTCGGCCGCTTAGTGACATTGCGGTGACGTCGCTGTGATGCTGAACGTCCCTCCCCCTTGAAGGAGGGATTGTTCGGCAGTCACAGCGACGCCGCCGACCAGGTAAGTATGTGTGACGCTGCGTAGCGATAATGTTCGCTACGGCAGTGATCACAAACAATCGCATGCGCGACGGGGGCGGGTACTTACACGGTCGCTATCGCTAGAAATTGCTAGCGATATTGCTACCGTGTAAAGCCCCCTTTAGGCTATGTGTGCACGGTGCGTTCTGACTTGACAAATAAACGGCAGCATTTTAACAACTGTAAACACTGCATTTGACATAAAAAATGCATCCAAAATGCATGCATTTTGGATGCATTTTTGACAGTGCGTTCCCACTCGGCTGTGCTATATCCCTATAGTGCATGGCTAGCTGTGAGACAGAGCCGCGCGATCAGAATGAACTCGAATGAACTACAGCCGACTTCATTATCATCATGCAGCTCTGTGTGCCACGGCCTGATTTGCGGTCACTGGTGAAGGACTCTCCGGTGACCGCAAATCCCCTGAGTGACTGAAGTGAGCCGCGCGATCAGCGGTGCTGTTACTCCGGTTTCCCGCGGCCAGCTGAAGTCCTCCACCCGAGACCGCAAATCACCTGAGTGACGGCACCGCAGATCACTTCAGTCACTCAGGCGACTTGCTGTCACAGTTGAAGGACGCAACGATGGCCGCAGGTAACCTGAGCGACGTCATCTCTCAAAGCGCGACTCACTTTAGTTGCTGCGTGGAGCTGACAGAGCGGTCGTGGTCTGCGGCCACTCGCTGTCAGCTTTCGATGTAGCATAGCTGAAAGCGTCGTGGGACCTTGTGTGGATTACGACAGACCTGGAGGGCTGTTTGGGGATTAATAAAGTGGTGAAAGAGGGTGATTTTTTTTTTGTTTTTCATTCCAAATAAAGGATTTTTTGGGAGCATGTGTTTATTTTCTTTAATTTACAGGTTAATCATGTGGGATGTCTCATAGACGCCTGCCATGATTAACCTAGGACTTAGTGGCAGCTATGGACTGCCATTAATTCCTTATTACTCAGATTGCCACCGCACCAAGGCAATTCGGGATAAGCCGGGTAGAGTACCTACTCTAGAGTACCTACAGTCCCGGGACTGTCGCTTCTAATGGATTCGGCAATTGTGGGCGGCTGCTGGCGGATATTTTTAGGCTGGGGGGCTCCCATAACGTGGGTCTCCCCATCCTGAGAATACCAGCCTTCAGCCATGTGGCTTTACCTTGGCTAAATTTATTTCACTGCACATTATAGACGTGCCCACCGGTGGCTGTGATTGGTTGCAATGAGACAGTTGTCATTCAGCGTGGGGGCGCGTCTAAATGCAACCAACCATAGGCGCCGGTGGGCGGGGAAGCAGTTAATACAAGATAGAATAATGAGTGGCCGGCATTTTCAAAAGCAGGAGAAGCCGCCGGAACAGTGTAATAGTTGTGCAGAGCCGCGCCGGTGATCGGTGAGTATGAAAGAGAGACAGACAGACAAACAGAGAGAGACCAACATCAACATCAATTTCATTGGGTGGAAAATGCAACCAAAACGCACAAAAGAAGTGACATGCTGCTTTTATAAACGCATTGGTTTTTGTCAAATATTTGGCATCCAAAACGCTGCATTTAAAAAAAGCAATGTGCGCATGGAATTTGCTGACTTCTCATAGACTTTGCTGGGGAAGCACAACGCATGCATTTACGCTGCAGTTTAAAATGCTGCGTAGACGCATGAAAAAACACAACATGCGCACACAGCCTAAGGCTGTGTCCGCACTTTGCGTCAAGATAGTTGCAGTTCAAAAAGCATCCTCTGGCAGAAAGGGCAATGCTTTTGGCTTTAAAAATGCATGTAAAACGCAAAGAAAGTAGCCTCTGCGCACCTTGCGGTTTTCATGAGTTTTTAGTGCTTTTCCGGTGCTTTTAGAAACGCTGCAGTTTTCTATTAAATTGAATGGATGGGAAACGCAGCCAAAATGGCAAAAACAATTGACATGTTGCTTCTTTAAACGTTGAGTTTTTGCCCAAATTTATGCAAATTAAACGCAGCGCTTTGAACAGCAAAGTGCACACAAGAAAGCTCAATGTCCCATTGACTTTGCTTGAAAACCATAACGCAAGCATTTTGGCATGAAAACGCTGCAGTTGAAAAAGAAGTGGAAAAGCAGGTAAAAAAGCAATATGCGGACATAGCCTAACAGTGTTTGGGCCACTGCAAGGCTGAGAAGCATCAATGACATTTGGCTTTGGAATTTTTTTGGATTGGATTATGAAGCCATATCGCTTTTCAAGAGTTTTTCAGCTATAACCAATGTGGAAACATCCTATTTTTACACTGACGGAGTAGACTTTTTTTGGTATAATTTTAGCCAGAAAACATTATTTGGTGGATTATTATTCAAATATTTGAGATGCAAAATGAACAAAGAGGGTTGAACATCTTATTCTAGTAGTACTTGCTCAGAGGTCTACTGTTAAATTGTGAATGTTTTTTGTTTCAAGTAAATAATAATTATAGATTGCTATATTACTTGCAAGTTCTTAAGCTAATTTAGAAATTATATCCTAACATTTTTATATATTATTAAAAATAATTTTTATTCTTGGCAGATGACTGCACCAGGAGATCAGAGGCACAGCTGACATCTTCATTTTTTAAATCAGATGACCTTGATATCACACAAGATATAACTAAAGTGAATTCTACTATTTCAGATATGCTATCATCTCTTCACAGCAAAGATCTATCATCTGATTCTTTTAAACAGGTCCTACCTTCTGTTTTATCACAGACTATAAAGAAAAATATAAGTCACAAATCAGGCATTCAAAATAGAAGTGCTCTTACAGTAAAAAAAACATTTTCAACTTTAGAATCTAAAAAAATACATAAAAAAAATCACACAGGGGAGAAGCCATATTCATGTTCAGAATGTGGGAAATGTTTTGTACGTACATCACTACTTGTTAGGCATGAAAGAATTCACACTGGAGAAAAGCCCTTTTTTTGTTCAGAATGTGGGAAATGTTTTAACCAAAAATCACAACTTATTAGACACCAGAGAACTCACACAGGAGAGAAGCCTTTTTCATGTTCAGAATGTGGAAAATGTTTTACACGTAAATTACATCTTATTACACACCAGAAAACTCACACAGGGGAGAAGGCTTTTTCATGTTCAGAATGTGGGAAATGTTTTGCACACAAATCAGATTCTGTTACACATCAAAGAACTCACACAGGGGAGAAGCCTTATTCATGTTCAGAATGTGGGAAATGTTTTGTACGTACATCACTACTTGTTCAGCATCAAAGAATTCACACTGGAGAAAAGCCCTTTTTTTGTTCAGAATGTGGGAAATGTTTTAACCAAAAACCACATCTTGTTACACATCAGAGAACTCACACAGGTGAGAAGCCTTTTTCATGTTCAGAATGTGGAAAATGTTTTGGAGATAAATCAACTCTTTTTAAACACCAAAGAATTAACATAGGGGAGAAGCCATTTTCATGTTCAGAATGTGGGAAATGTTTTACACACAAATGCAGTCTTTTTGAACATCACAAAATTCACATTGGTAGAAGCCATTATCATACCTAGAAGTTTTACTTGAAAATTGTCATTTCTTGACCACTAAGAAAAATTCTCAAACCATATACAAGTGCATATCAATAAATTACAATATCATCAAAAAGTTAATTTATTTCAGTAATTAAATACAAAAAGGATTGATTGCTCTCATTGAGAGAAACAAAATTATAATCTTGTAGTTCCGATACCTTTTAATGGCTAACTAAAATAATAAAAGTGATGTTAGAAAGTAATAAAAAGTCCAACCAGAAAAAAATCCGGCACCTCTCACATGCATGCAATCAGTGATTGAAAGACATCCCCACAGACTCTTCAGGTGTTAAACTCCAGGCACTAGTAAAGTTCAGATTCCAAAGAGACAAAAAATAGGAGCAGCACTCACCGTTCTTGTGAATAAAAGTTTTTTTCTTTATATATAAATTCATCTTAAAAGCATGAATACAGGGAGTAGCTGGAACATAACTGACTACAGCTGGTTCCTGTGTCTGAACACACTGAAAGTAGGGACCTCTTTGGGATTAGGCAAGCTTTCCAGATTTCTCAAGTTCCTTCATCAGGTATGGTATAACAAAATATCTGAAGAAACACAAATATATACACAAACAGAGCAGAGGGATGGTATAATAAAAGGACATTTAAATAAACAAACACTGAGCTTAGTGAGTGAATCCTTAATTATCTTTGATTAGTGGTGTGAAAATTTTATTGGTCCAATATCCATGTAGGATCAAAGGTCTGGTGCCCTCGCAGTCTCTGGAGCAGACTCCTCAAATTTTTTTTAATGGGTCATAAATCCTCCTGACAGATTTAGTCCTGTGTGGACAGAGTCAAACATTGTAATGAATATGTATTCCCAGACCCTTTGATGATTCTGTGATCTGAAGTTGCCTTTTAGTATGACAACTTTCTTGTGGTTTATGTTGTGTCCTGAAGCACAGAAATGTATGGCCACAGGTAAATGGGTTATTACATTTAACCCATATACCTGTGCCTGGATTGTGTGCCTCTCCACTCTTCCAGACTCTGGGTCCATGATTTCCAAATGAAATGCAAAATTTACTTTAATCTGAAAAACAACACCTTGGACCACTTAGCCATAGTCTAGTTCTTTTTCTTTTTGGACCAGGTAAGATGCTTCTGGCGTTGTCTATTGGTCATGAGTGGCTTGACATAAGGAATGCGACAGTTGTAGTCCATATCCTGGATACATCTGTGTGTGGTGGCTCTTGCAGCACTGACTCCAGCAGCAGTCCACTCCTTGTGAATTCAAATTTTTGAATGG
>NC_134357.1:554569229-554674229 GCF_048569485.1 Anomaloglossus baeobatrachus
CCGCAAAGCTTTCCCTGAATCAGCGACACTCTCCCTGCACTGACTGTCTGGATAGTTGTGAGCAGAGCACAGCGCGCCGGCCGATATAAAGGCTCGGTCACGCTGTGCAGGCCGGCCAATCACTGCAATTCCACAACTAACAGGGCTGTGGCATTGCAGTGGTCTGCCAGCCAATCCCTGCATGAGGGCTGGCTCTCAAAGGAGCGCCAACATGCAGAAATGAAGACCACGAGTACAGCACGAGTATCGCGAGATTACTCGGTCCCCGCCGAGCAGCCCGAGTACAGCGATACTCGTGCGAGTACCGAGTAGTGACAAGCATGCTCGCTCATCACTATTGCTAATGTGATTACCTTAGTAGCCATTGTCAAGTCTGTGACTTGCAGACTTCATGTAGATATCCTCAGTCATTCTATGCACACCATTTAAATGAACATTATCCATGCAGCTTGAAATTCATCCAATGGCAGAGGCGGTCTTGTCCAACCAATCCGATGAGGACGCAGTGTATCCAAGTGGAAGGCTGTGGCTATAAAAAGGATTTCTTTAAGCCACCAGGTTGTTGATGGATGCTGATGGATCGAGTCTAAGCTTTTCGGAGCTGACTAGAGGATCAGGATATCTTATGGCTTCAATCTAGGGACTCCGGTTCCGGTTGGAGACCATATCCACAGCCTAGGGATTTCGACTCCGGCTGCCAGGATTGTATCATCATACCAGGACTACCTAAGGAGGACACTCAGGTTGGGACAGTTCAGTCACCTGTTACAGACTTTGCAGACCTCAGCCAGCTTCCTAAATCTGGCATTATTCCTTTCTCGGTGGGTGCCCGCCAAAAGCGGGGTGCTGCTGGATTGGAGTAAATAGCCCTGGAACCTCTGAGGCATGGACATTCTAAATCCCTGGTGAGCCAGCGGAAGGGTGAGACTCTGTTGCCTGTTACATTTGTGTGTTTTGCTGGTTATGTGCCGTTAATTGTTTGGGGATCCAATAAAGTCTAATTATTGTGGTTCCCTCACCCTGTGTTGTCTGAGTAGTGTTACGCCCATGGTTAAGGAGGCCGGCGTTCAGTTGGGATGAGCCCTGAGCCACGCTGTCTTTCTAAAGGCGGCGGGTTTTAGTGGACGAGAGCACCCACTGAGCCCCGTGTCTCCACAGCAAGGTCCATAAAAAAAGATCCAATTCTGTAGCTAAAATGAAGTTGCTATAGTTGCTAATATGTCTAAAAACACTCAAAGTTCCCATCTGAATGCTGCGACTCCTGACATGGAGTCTCCCATGGCAACTACCTTGGATGAGGTTTTTTCCCTTAATGTAGGGACTGAGGTCTCCAATAAGACTGTTGAAACTAACACTAACCCTAGAAATTTTGAGGAGACAAGGAGGCAGTTGGAGGTAATTAGGTTACAGATTGAAAGGTTCCGCAAAGAAAGGGATCTTAATATGTATTACGAGGCAGTTTTACCGACACCCATAGAAAATAATGTGCCAGACAAAGATTTCATTGATCTATTGGATTTATCCACTCATGAAGAGTATATTCCATTACCCGAAACACAAAACCCCAATGATGAAACAGTTTCACTACAACTAAAAGAGTCTTCATTGGATAGCCTAAAGGGGAACACCATTACGATAGATAATACACATAAAGTGAGCACTTGCGTTCCTTTTTTACCGGTTGTCAAGAATACGCAAGTTCAGATAACATATTTCCTGACGCCCTGAGTGGGAAAAAGAAAAAACACCATAGAGGAACAAGAGCTGGACATAGGGTCCAGCAAGAAAGAAAGAAAAATTCTACAACACTAAATAGAAATAAAAATATTTTTAATTTATCCAGCTACACCCTTACAAAAGGAGAAGTAAATATTTTGAATAAAGGATTATCCTTTTGTTCAGCTACTTCCTCTAATGATTTTGATATTTACATGGACTTTCAAAGGTTTGTTAGGAAACTAACACTCACCAGACACTTTCAAATACATAAACATAACCCTAATGACAACGCAGTAATGGTGGATGATTTTCATCATACTGACCTCAGACAAAAATCCAATTTTTACCCCTTACAAAGCAAAGAACACCACATGAAAACTTTTAGTGATTTGGTACTAGAGGACTTCAAAAAACGATCGAGCTAAAGAACCTCAATTAAATGTAATCTAAATGTTGATGAGAAAGCTCTATTTTCACTCAAAAATAATCCTGATCTTATAATTAGAAATGCTGATAAAGGTGGGGGTATAGTTTTACAAGACAAGGAAGCCTATATCCGAGAGGCTTTGAGGAATCTATGTAACCCCTTACATTATGAGGTGGTTAGTATGGATAAATACAATCAATCTATTCTTGGATATCATTCACTGATACAAAAATCCGTAGGGGCGGGTATACTCAATAAAGCTGAAAAGAAATTCTTCGAAGTTAGAAATCCAAAAATGGCATTTTATTACCATCTACCCAAGATACATAAAAACCTTTCAGACCCACCGGGGAGACCCATCATTTCTGGGATTGACTCCCTAACGGTGAACCTAGCGGCTTACATTGATCAGATCATGCTAATTCATGTGACTAATCTGAGGAGCTACTTACACGACTCGACACACCTTATTAATACGATTAAGGATATTAAGTGGAAAGAATCCTTTCTATTTGTCTCACTAGACATATCGTCCCTTTATACGAATATTTCTCATGATTTAGGTTTGGAGTGCTTTAAACAATTCCTCTTGATGGATGATCGCTTACCGGAAGTGCAAAAAGACTTTATATTAAAAGGGATGGAATTTATATTGACCAACAATTAATTTACTTTTCAAGATAAATTCTACCATCAATGCTGTGACACAGCGATGGGGTCAAAGGTCGCACTGACCTTTGCAAATCTTTTCATCAGCATGTTTGAATTACAGTATACATACAATTCTATCCTTTTTGAGCATGTCATCACATACAAGAGATACATTGATGATTTATTTCTAATTTGGGACAATGCAGATGATAACATTGATGTTTTTTGGGCCATATAAAGAATAACAACTGGGGTCTAACTTTTTCTCCAAATGTACACAATAATATGACTGAATTTTTGGATTTGACAATCATGCAGGATAAGGAGGTGATCCGTACCAAAACCTTCTTCAAAAAGGTGGATAGTAATGGTTACATTCATTACACTAGTAGCCATTACCATAAATGGCTCAGTAATGTTCCTAACAACCAGTCTAAAAGAATTCGTAAAAATTATACACTAGATGGGGATTTTCAGGAACAGGCAGACATTTTAAAAGAGAGATTTTTGGATAAAGAATATCCTCTCTCACTAATTAAGAAAGTCTATAGAGACACTAAAGGCCACGTCTCACTAAGCAACATCGCTAGCAACATCACTGCTGAGGCACGACTTTTGTGACGCAACAGCGATGTTGCTAGCGATGTTGCTGTGTGTGACATCCAGCAACAACCTGGCCCCTGCTGTGAGGTCGCTGGTTGTTGCTGAATGTCCTGGACCATTTTTTAGTTGTTGCTCTCCCGCTGTGAAGCACACATCGCTGTGTGTGACAGCGAGAGAGCAACAACTGAATGTGCAGTGAGCAGGGAGCCGGCTTCTGCGGACGCTGGTAACAAAGGTAAATATCTGGTAACCAAGAAGCCCTTTCCTTGGTTACCCGATATTTACCTTCGTTACCAGCGTCCGCCACTCTCACGCTGTCAGTGCCGGCTCCCTGCTCCCTGCACATATAGCCAGACTACACATCGGGTAATTAAAAATATTTTAGTGTTAGGACTGCCCCAAATGAGATTTGCCATGGAGTGGCGGGGTGGCTCAAGAAATTGCAATTTGTTGCCAAAAATCTCAAATTTATAATAAGTACAGTTGGAATTTTTAGTGCTGTAGTGCACATTTAGTGCTAGATTTTTTGTTTTTTCTTCATTGAATTGGTCGGTGGCTGACCCCCACCTTGCTATGCACCCCAATTTGGGATGTATTCCACCTGTCTAGATTTTGGCGATTGGTGACTGTTCACATTCAGTCATCAGGCCCTGTCCACAGGCTATTTACTTCATGCAGCATTTGCTTGGACCTGTCCCGCCCACAGCCATGATTCAGTCATGGGTGCGGGATTAAAATAGACCAGGTGAGTGCTGCTAAGCGCAGTTCTACTATTTCATATGTGAGGCCGCTTGGCACATTTTATAAAAATATTTTAGTGTTAGGACTGCCCCAAATGAGATTTGCTGTGGAGTGGCGGGGTGGCTCAAGAAATTGCAATTTTTTGCCAAAAATCTCAAATTTATAATAAGTACAGTTGGAATTTTTAGTGCTGTAGTGCACATTTAGTGCTAGCTTCTTTGTTTTTTCTTCATTGAATTGGTCGGTGGCTAACCCGCACCTTGCTATGCACCCCAATTTGGGATGTATTCCACCTGTCTAGATTTTGGCGATTGGTGACTGTTCACATTCAGTCATCAGGCCCTGTCCACAGGCTATTTACTTCATGCAGCATTTGCTTGGACCTGTCCCGCCCACAGCCATGATTCAGTCATGGGTGCGGGATTGAAATAGACCAGGTGAGTGCTGCTAAGAGCAGTTCTACTATTTCATATGTGAGGCCATTTGGCACATTTTATGCCCCAAATGAGATTTGCTGTGGAGTGGCGGGGTGGCTCAAGAAATTGAAATTTTTTGCCAAAAATCTCAAATTTATAATAAGTACAGTTGGAATTTTTAGTGCTGTAGTGCACATTTAGTGCTAGCTTTTTTGTTTTTTCTTCATTGAATTGGTCGGTGGCTGACCCCCACTTTGCTATGCACCCCAATTTGGGATGTATTCCACCTGTCTAGATTTTGGCGATTGGTGACTGTTCACATTCAGTCATTAGGCCCTGTCCACAGGCTATTTACTTCATGCAGCATTTGCTTGGACCTGTCCCGCCCACAGCCATAATTCAGTCATGGGTGCGGGATTGAAATAGACCAGGTGAGTGCTGCTAAGAGCAGTTCTACTATTTCATATGTGAGGCCGTTTGGCACATTTTATAAAAATATTTTAGTGTTAGGACTGCCCCAAATGAGATTTTCCGTGGAGTGGCGGGGTGGCTCAAGAACTTGCAATTTTTGCCAAAAATCTCAAATTTATAATAAGTACAGTTGGAATTTTTAGTGCTGTAGTGCACATTTAGTGCTAGCTTTTTTGTTTCTTCTTCATTGAATTGGTCGGTGGCTGACCCCCACCTTGCTATGCACCCCAATTTGGGATGTATTCCACCTGTCTAGATTTTGGTGATTGGTGACTGTTCACATTCAGTCATCAGGCCCTGTCCACAGGCTATTTACTTCATGCAGCATTTGCTTGGACCTGTCCCGCCCACAGCCATAATTCAGTCATGGGTGCGGGATTGAAATAGACCAGGTGAGTGCTGCTAAGAGCAGTTCTACTATTTCATATGTGAGGCCGTTTGGCACATTTTATAAAAATATTTTAGTGTTAGGACTGCCCCAAATGAGATTTTCCGTGGAGTGGCGGGGTGGCTCAAGAACTTGCAATTTTTGCCAAAAATCTCAAATTTATAATAAGTACAGTTGGAATTTTTAGTGCTGTAGTGCACATTTAGTGCTAGCTTTTTTGTTTTTTCTTCATTGAATTGGTCGGTGGCTGACCCCCACCTTGCTATGCACCCCAATTTGGGATGTATTCCACCTGTCTAGATTTTGGTGATTGGTGACTGTTCACATTCAGTCATCAGGCCCTGTCCACAGGCTATTTACTTCATGCAGCATTTGCTTGGACCTGTCCCGCCCACAGCCATGATTCAGTCATGGGTGCGGGATTGAAATAGACCAGGTGAGTGCTGCTAAGAGCAGTTTACTATTTCATATGTGAGGCCGTTTGGCACATTTTATAAAAATATTTTAGTGTTAGGACTGCCCCAAATGAGATTTGCCGTGGAGTGGCGGGGTGGCTCAAGAACTTGCAATTTTTGCCAAAAATCTCAAATTTATAATAAGTACAGTTGGAATTTTTAGTGCTGTAGTGCACATTTAGTGCTAGCTTTTTTGTTTTTTCTTCATTGAATTGGTCGGTGGCTAACCCGCACCTTGCTATGCTCCCCAATTTGGGATGTATTCCACCTGTCTAGATTTTGGCGATTGGTGACTGTTCACATTCAGTCATCAGGCCCTGTCCACAGGCTATTTACTTCATGCAGCATTTGCTTGGACCTGTCCCGCCCACAGCCATGATTCAGTCATGGGTGCGGGATTGAAATAGACCAGGTGAGTGCTGCTAAGAGCAGTTCTACTATTTCATATGAGAGGCCGTTTGGCACATTTTATGCCCCAAATGAGATTTGCTGTGGAGTGGCGGGGTGGCTCAAGAAATTGAAATTTTTTGCCAAAAATCTCAAATTTATAATAAGTACAGTTGGAATTTTATTGCTGTAGTGCACATTTAGTGCTAGCTTTTTTGTTTTTTCTTCATTGAATTGGTCGGTGGCTGACCCCCACTTTGCTATGCACCCCAATTTGGGATGTACTCCACCTGTCTAGATTTTGGCGATTGGTGACTGTTCACATTCAGTCATCAGGCCCTGTCCACAGGCTATTTACTTCATGCAGCATTTGCTTGGACCTGTCCCGCCCACAGCCATGATTCAGTCATGGGTGCGGGATTAAAATAGACCAGGTGAGTGCTGCTAAGCGCAGTTCTACTATTTCATATGTGAGGCCGCTTGGCACATTTTATAAAAATATTTTAGTGTTAGGACTGCCCCAAATGAGATTTGCTGTGGAGTGGCGGGGTGGCTCAAGAAATTGCAATTTTTTGCCAAAAATCTCAAATTTATAATAAGTACAGTTGGAATTTTTAGTGCTGTAGTGCACATTTAGTGCTAGCTTCTTTGTTTTTTCTTCATTGAATTGGTCGGTGGCTAACCCGCACCTTGCTATGCACCCCAATTTGGGATGTATTCCACCTGTCTAGATTTTGGCGATTGGTGACTGTTCACATTCAGTCATCAGGCCCTGTCCACAGGCTATTTACTTCATGCAGCATTTGCTTGGACCTGTCCCGCCCACAGCCATAATTCAGTCATGGGTGCGGGATTGAAATAGACCAGGTGAGTGCTGCTAAGAGCAGTTCTACTATTTCATATGTGAGGCCGTTTGGCACATTTTATAAAAATATTTTAGTGTTAGGACTGCCCCAAATGAGATTTTCCGTGGAGTGGCGGGGTGGCTCAAGAACTTGCAATTTTTGCCAAAAATCTCAAATTTATAATAAGTACAGTTGGAATTTTTAGTGCTGTAGTGCACATTTAGTGCTAGCTTTTTTGTTTTTTCTTCATTGAATTGGTCGGTGGCTGACCCCCACCTTGCTATGCACCCCAATTTGGGATGTATTCCACCTGTCTAGATTTTGGTGATTGGTGACTGTTCACATTCAGTCATCAGGCCCTGTCCACAGGCTATTTACTTCATGCAGCATTTGCTTGGACCTGTCCCGCCCACAGCCATGATTCAGTCATGGGTGCGGGATTGAAATAGACCAGGTGAGTGCTGCTAAGAGCAGTTTACTATTTCATATGTGAGGCCGTTTGGCACATTTTATAAAAATATTTTAGTGTTAGGACTGCCCCAAATGAGATTTGCCGTGGAGTGGCGGGGTGGCTCAAGAACTTGCAATTTTTGCCAAAAATCTCAAATTTATAATAAGTACAGTTGGAATTTTTAGTGCTGTAGTGCACATTTAGTGCTAGCTTTTTTGTTTTTTCTTCATTGAATTGGTCGGTGGCTAACCCGCACCTTGCTATGCTCCCCAATTTGGGATGTATTCCACCTGTCTAGATTTTGGCGATTGGTGACTGTTCACATTCAGTCATCAGGCCCTGTCCACAGGCTATTTACTTCATGCAGCATTTGCTTGGACCTGTCCCGCCCACAGCCATGATTCAGTCATGGGTGCGGGATTGAAATAGACCAGGTGAGTGCTGCTAAGAGCAGTTCTACTATTTCATATGAGAGGCCGTTTGGCACATTTTATGCCCCAAATGAGATTTGCTGTGGAGTGGCGGGGTGGCTCAAGAAATTGAAATTTTTTGCCAAAAATCTCAAATTTATAATAAGTACAGTTGGAATTTTATTGCTGTAGTGCACATTTAGTGCTAGCTTTTTTGTTTTTTCTTCATTGAATTGGTCGGTGGCTGACCCCCACTTTGCTATGCACCCCAATTTGGGATGTACTCCACCTGTCTAGATTTTGGCGATTGGTGACTGTTCACATTCAGTCATTAGGCCCTGTCCACAGGCTATTTACTTCATGCAGCATTTGCTTGGACCTGTCCCGCCCACAGCCATGATTCAGTCATGGGTACGGGATTGAAATAGACCAGGTGAGTGCTGCTAAGAGCAGTTCTACTATTTCATATGTGAGGTCGTTTGGCACATTTTATAAAAATATTTTAGGGTTAGGACTGCCCCAAATGAGATTTGCTGTGGAGTGGCGGGGTGGCTCAAGAAATTGCAATTTTTTGCCAAAAATCTCAAATTTATAATAAGTACAGTTGGAATTTTTAGTGCTGTAGTGCACATTTAGTGCTAGCTTTTTTGTTTTTTCTTCATTGAATTGGTCGGTGGCTGACCCCCACCTTGCTATGCACCCCAATTTGGGATGTATTCCACCTGTCTAGATTTTGGCGATTGGTGACTGTTCACATTCAGTCATCAGGCCCTGTCCACAGGCTATTTACTTCATGCAGCATTTGCTTGGACCTGTCCCGCCCACAGCCATGATTCAGTCATGGGTGCGGGATTGAAATAGACCAGGTGAGTGCTGCTAAGAGCAGTTCTATTATTTCATATGTGAGGCCTTTTGGCACATTTTATAAAAATATTTTAGTGTTAGGACTGCCCCAAATGAGATTTGCCGTGGCGTGGCGGGGTGGCTCAAGAAATTGCAATTTTTTGCCAAAATTCTCAAATTTATAATAATTACAGTTGGAATTATTAGTGCTGTAGTGCACATTTAGTGCTAGCTTTTTTGTTTTTTTCTGGCTAGGAGTGCAGGGAGCCAGCGCTAAGCGGTGTGCTCTCACGCTGCCAGTGCCGGCTCCCTGCTCCCTGCACACATAGCCAGACTACACATCGGGTAATTAACCCAATGTATACTCTGGCTAGGAGTGCAGGGAGCCAGTGCTAAGTGGTGTGCGCTGGTAACCAAGGTAAATATCGGGTTGGTTACCCAATATTTACCTTAGTTATCAAGCGCAGCATCGCTTCCACGCGTCGCTGCTGGCTGGGGGCTGGTCACTGGTTGCTGGTGAGATCTGCCTGTTTGACAGCTCACCAGCAACCCGTGTAGCGACGCTCCAGCAATCCCTGCCAGGTCAGGTTGCTGGTGGGATCGCTGGAGCGTCGCTTAGTGTGACAGTACCTTAAGACCCTTAAACAGGCAGACTTAGGGTACTTTCACACTTTCTTTGTTTTCCTTCCGTTACAATCCGCCCTTTTGGAAAACAGCGGAATCCGTTAACGGATTCCGCTGTTTCCCATAGACTTGTATGGGTGACGGATTGTACCAAAAGGACCTGCGTTGCTTCCGCTGGGCGATGCTCCGTTGCTTCCGCCCAGTGGGAGGAACGCAGCATGCAATGTTGTTTTGAGCAGCGGCCGCCGGCATGCCCGGGTGCCGGCAAGTGACAGCGCTCAGCTGAGCGCCCGCCGGCATGCCTGGGCGCCGGCAAGTGACAGCGCTCAGCTGATCACCCGGCGGTGGGCTGCAGGGAGCGATCAGCTGATCACCCGGCGGCCGGCTGCAGGGAGCGATCAGCTGATCGGCCGGCTGCAGGGAGCGATCAGCTGATCACCCGGCGGCCGGCTGCAGGGAGCGATCAGCTGATCACCCGGCGGCCGGCTACTGGGAGCGATCAGCTGATCACCCGGCGGCTGGCTACTGGGAGCGATCAGCTGATCACCGGCGGCCGGCTACTGGGAGCGATCAGCTGATCACCCAGCGGCCAGCTACTGAGAGCGATCAGCTGATCACCCGGCGCCGGCTACTGGGAGCGATCAGCTGATCGTTCACAATAGTCTACCGCCGGTAAAACTGTAAAAAAAAAAAAAATCAAAACGGATTCCGTTGTTTTGCAGCATCCGTTGCATCCGTTGTGCCACTATATGCAACACATCCGTTGCATCCGTCACACAACGCAATGCAACGGATACCGTTCAACGCAAGTGTGAAACTAGCCTTAATCAAACAGAAGGAAACTGTGGATAATAACAAAGGACATCAGGTGTTTTCTTCTAATTTTTTGACTACTTACAGTAGTGATGGGGAGATATTAAAAAGTATTATTTCCAAACATTGGAAAATTCTTCAAAATGATCCTTTCCTCAGGGATGTTCTACCGGAAAAACCTGGGATTACTTACAGGAGGGCCTCCAGTTTAAAGAATCAATTGGCGCCTAGTAGACTGAGAAACAATTTAACAGCACACACTACAGATAAACCTGTGGGTTCTTTAAATGTGGAACTGTTTAAATGTGGAACAAGGAACTGTTTATGCTGCAATTCTATCCAACATAAGATGGTTAATTTTTGTTCATCTCTAGGGGGTGATTTCTTTTTGATCAAGAACCATTTAACCTGTCAGTCGGACTTTGTTATTTATTTATTTAATTGACTGTGAATGTGATAAACAATATATTGGTAGGACGACTCAAGCACTACACAACAGGATTAATTCACATAGGCACAATATAAAAATAGGACTTATGCTGCATGGTCTATCTAGACATGTCACTCTGTGTCATAATAGAAAATCAAATTTGGCTGGCACACATCCTCTATGGCTGGCACACGACCCCTGTGGCTGGCACACGGCCCACTGTGGCTGGCACACGGCCCACTGTGGATGCACATGGCCCCCTGTGGCTGGCACATGGCCCCCTGTGGCTGGCACATGGCCTATGGTGGCTGCACATGGCCCCCTCTGGCTGCACATGGCCCCCTGTGGATGCACATGGCCCCCTGTAGATGCACATGGCCCCCTGTTTATGCACATGGCCCCCTGTGGATGCACATGGCCCCCTGTGGATGCACATGGCCCCCTGTGGATGCACATGGCCCCCTGTGGCTGGCACTCGGCCCACTGTGGCTGCACATGGCCCCCTGTGGCTGCACATGGCCCCCTGTGGCTGGCACACGGCCCACTGTGGCTGCACATGCCCCCCTGTGGATGCACATGGCCCCCTGTGGATGCACACGGCCCCCTGTGGCTGGCACATGGCCCACTGTGGCTGCACATGGCCCCTGTGGCTGCACATGGCCCCCCTGTGGCTGCACATGGCCCCCTGTGGCTGGCACACGGCCCACTGTGGATGCACATGGCCCCCTGTGGCTGGCACATGGCCTACTGTGGCTGCACATGGCCCCCTCTGGCTGCACATGGCCCCCTGTGGATGCACATGGCCCCCTGTAGATGCACATGGCCCCCTGTGGATGCACATGGCCCCCTGTGGCTGGCACACGGCCCACTGTGGCTGCACATGGCCCCCTGTGGCTGGCACACTGCCCACTGTGGCTGGCACACGGCCCACTGTGGATGCACATGGCTCCCTGTAGCTGGCTAGCTGGCACATGGCCCCCTGTGGCTGGCACATGGCCTACTGTGGCTGCACATGGCCCCCTTTGGCTGCACATGGCCCCCTGTGGATGCACATGGCCCCCTGTAGATGCACATGGCCCCCTGTAGATGCACATGGGCCCCTGTGGATGCACATGGCCGCCTGTGGATGCACATGGCCCCCTGTAGATGCACATGGCCCCCTGTGGATGCACATGGCCCCCTGTGGCTGGCACACGGCCCACTGTGGCTGCACATGGCCCCCTGTGGCTTCACATGGCCCCCTGTGGCTGGCACACGGCCCACTGTGGATGCACACGGCCCCCTGTGGATGCACACGGCCCCCTGTGGATGCACACGGCCCCCTGTGGCTGGCACATGGCCCACTGTGGCTGCACATGGCCCCCCTGTGGCTGCACATGGCCCCCTGTGGCTGGCACACGGCCCACTGTGGATGCACATGGCCCCCTGTGGCTGGCACATGGCCCCCTGTGGCTGGCACATGGCCTACTGTGGCTGCACATGGCCCCCTCTGGCTGCACATGGCCCCCTGTGGATGCACATGGCCCCCTGTAGATGCACATGGCCCCCTGTAGATGCACATGGCCCCCTGTGGATGCACATGGCCCCCTGTGGATGCACATGGCCCCCTGTAGATGCACATGGCCCCCTGTGGATGCACATGGCCCCCTGTGGCTGGCACACGGCCCACTGTGGCTGCACATGGCCCCCTGTGGCTTCACATGGCCCCCTGTGGCTGGCACACGGCCCACTGTGGCTGCACACGGCCCCCTGTGGATGCACACGGCCCCCTGTGGATGCACACGGCCCCCTGTGGCTGGCACATGGCCCACTGTGGCTGCACATGGCCCCCCTGTGGCTGCACATGGCCCCCTGTGGCTGGCACACGGCCCACTGTGGATGCACATGGCCCCCTGTGGCTGGCACATGGCCCCCTGTGGCTGGCACATGGCCTACTGTGGCTGCACATGGCCCCCTCTGGCTGCACATGGCCCCCTGTGGATGCACAAGGCCCCCTGTGGATGCACATGGCCCCCTGTAGATGCACATGGCCCCCTGTGGATGCACATGGCCCCCTGTGGCTGGCACACGGCCCACTGTGGCTGCACATGGCCCCCTGTGGATGGCACACGGCCCACTGTGGCTGGCACACAGCACCCTGTGTTAGATATCGCCCCCATGCTGCTGCTTTTAGTAAAATAAAATCTTTCCTTACCTTCTCCAGCACTGTCCTGTCTCGTGACTCCCTCCTTGGGGTTGAGCTCCGGCCTCCTGCATTTCCTGGTTCTCGGCCGGTCATGTGATCGGCACGGCAGAGTGATATCATCTCTGCGTGCATGATCACAGTGGCAGGAGGGAGACACGCTGGAGGGAGTAAGTAAAGAGTGTTTTATTTTACTATGGGCAGCAGTATGTGGGCCATATCTAACACAGGGGGGGCATGTGCGATCAAAGGAGGGCGCAGGCAGATATATTATACGCCGCTGCCCCAGCCCATCGCTGCGGTGCGGTTTCAGCACCATGGTGATGGACAGCGGCTGTGCATATTATATGAGCGGGTGCAGGAGATCAAACGCTGCTATCACCAGCCCCCAGAAGAGCTCCAGAGCTGCCCCCACCTCCCCTGGACTCCGAAGTGTATATATATATATATATATATACACCCCCCCGTATATTCGGAATATAAGACGCACCCCTTACTTTCCCCCAAAATTTGGGGGAACAAAAGTGCGTCTTATAAAGCGACAAATACGGTATATATATATATATTTTAATAATAATATATTGCACTTTTTTACATTTATCTAGACGGCATCACCATACATAATGGTGTATCTTATGTGCCGTTTTTTTTAACCCGCGTGGAAAGATCCCTGTATAGACAGTTCTACACGAGGGGTTCAGGCTGCCTCCATCCTTCTATAGTTACGTCTCACAAATTTGAGGTTCATTTAGCCCTTGATTTAGACCTTTTACCTGAGCGTCCGTGTTAAACCTTTTTCCCACACTTGTGAACTTGATTCACCTCTTTGTTCGCCGGCTCAATATGAACTCCGGTGAACTCACAGGATAGAGGTTGGGAGTTGTAATCTGGCACCCGCTTCTTCTTTTCTTTGGTTTATGTACGGCAATTTTTCTGGTTCTTTTTTTCTTGCTGGTATATGTTAATATGTATATATAAATCCTTCACTTACATACCATGTTTTGGTAATTATGTTCACACGAGTGAATAGTATAGTGGTTTGCATGTTTTTAATAATAATAATAATAATAATAATAATAATAATAATAATAATCTTTATTTCTATAGCGCCAACATATTCCGCAGCGCTTTACAATTCAGGAGGCTCATATACATATCATATACATAAACATATACAAACAAGTAACAATTATAGAAGATACAATATTTAAAGGGAAAAAAGGCAACCCTGCTCGTGAGAGCTTACAATCTACAATGAGATGGGGGGAGGGGCATGGTACAAGTGCTTATTTACAAATTTGTCCACACAATCCTCCCATACTTCTGTGATAGCATTCCCGAACACATGAATGGAGTTCTAGGTGAACCCTGCACATTTATTTTTTAATTTTTATTTAAATTTTGAACACATTAGTTCACATATATTTTCCTTTGCATAACAAATTTAATTACATTGCATTATACACATAGGACTTAAGTGAAAGATATAATGGAGACATGTTCTGAAAATCAGTGAATTTGATGTTATACATCATGTTTACTTTCAAATGTATGGACTCCCGCTGAGTTTTTTTCTAAGTGGGTGGTATTGTGACATCAATACAATGGTATATAATGCCGACTTGGTCTCTGTTACAGCAGATTTGATGTTCTTTTGCCTGTTTGTCCTGATGAAGGGAGCCAAGTCTCCTGAAACGCGTTGACCTGAGCATGAAAATAAAGCAACATTAATCTTATATTACCATCGTCCTTTAGTCATTGGCGTGGCTTTGGAAAACCCATCTCTATTACTCTTTGAACTAAAGCTTTGACAGTTTGATACAATGTACAGTGGTCAGTGTGCTGGAAAAAAAGGAAAAGGAGCCGCAACTTCCATAGGGAGTCGCGAATAAAATAAGAAAACCTTTATTGTAAAAGCAATAAAAAACGTCTGTGATGCAAATTTTTCAATAACTTTTACTGCAGCTTTCAGCCTCAATTTTCTCAGTTCAGAAATATTCTGAAATCTCTCCCAGCTGTCAATCAGGATAGCACAGTCAGTAAGATCATTAATCAGGGATAGAAATGTGTTCCCTGAAGGAGTCTATACTGAGAAACATGCTCTCTCCAGTGTAAGCCCCAGTCATAAACCATTAATCACTCACTAGCTTTATACCCAGGGTTTCTATACATGTCTATGTCCCAAATGCAACGTATGCAGATTTGCCGAAAATAAAAAACTTACTTTTCACAAGATAAGGTATATAACATAAAATGTTTCATAATTGCAGTTCCCACCATGTAGTTTATGGCACCATCTGCGCGTCATGTAACATGCAGGACATTGATCGCACTATAAGAAAACTAAGAAGGAGAATTGTGGAAGACTTATCAAATGCTGAGAATAAGATGCCACTTTCTCCAGCGCAGTCAAGCGCTTCACTTCACTCCATGGAAGTGATACATCCAGACTTCACTTCGATGCATTGGAATGAGTGCCATTAATGGTTAGCGACAACTGGAAAAATCTTTACTTTTACAAGGGGCATTTTGGATTTTGGAATTACAGTACATACAAAATCTCCTTATGGAATGAACTATAAAAACGACTCATTCTATATAAATATTAAACGATAATGAATCCCCAGATCGCGGCATTTGACCTTTTACGTAACATCTTTGGGGTCTTCTAGCCATGTGAATGTTCTTAGCTTTAACAATCTGTGTAATTCTCCTTTGTTATTGGGTTGTGCTCCAGGTACACGGCTCCTAGGCTCAATCTCATGGGCAGTAGGACGGCGCTATATATGATTGCATTTCCATCTATATGTTTATGTAAGAAACGTTTTCTGAATAATGAACGCTCCATACTATTACTGGTAGATACATTTTCTTTGTATCACGTATATATTTATTATTACTTTAGATGGCAGTAACTGATGTTATTGCGCAATTATCTAAATGTGGATATATCATTCCATCTTTATGGTTATTCCATCTTTATGTCACAGGTTTTTCATTATAACAGTCATACATTATCTAATTTGCAAATTCCATTGTTTTCCTTTTGATAATGAACTTTTAGGTATTATTGTACATATCCGGTACATGAAGACATTTCCCAGAAGTACAATGTAATTTCCAGGTTGATTCATCTTCCTGTTATTTATGTGTAATCATATACTGTATATCACCAATATAACCCGCTAAAAGCTCTTTATTTCCAGGTTATCTTCAGTAACATGTGGCAGCCAAGAGAATGTACATATTGTTATATTAATATCTTGACGGTCATATGTCAGACCTTCATTTACTTAATTGTATTTTATCTGATTAATTGTCAATAACATTAACTTTTCCATTTGCAGCCATTTACTAATGACTCTAAAGCGGGCTTTACACGCTGCGACATCGCTAATGCGGAGTCGTTGGGGTCACGGAATTTGTGACGCACATCCGGCCGCATTAGCGATGTTGCTGCGTGTGACACCGATAAGCGATTTTGCATCGTTGCAAAAACGTGCAAAATCGCTAATCGGCGACATGGGGGTCCATTCTTAAAAATCGTTACTGCAGCAGTAACAAAGTTGTTCCTCGTTCCTGCGGCAGCACACATCGCTATGTGTGACGCCGCAGGAACGAGGAAGCTCCCCTTACCTGCCTCCCGGCCGCTATGCGGAAGGAAGGAGGTGGGCGGGATGTTACGTCCCGCTCATCTCCGCCCCTCCGCTGCTATTGGGCGGCGGTTCAGTGACGTTTCAGTGACGTCGCTGTGACGCCGCACGGACCGCCCCCTTAGAAAGGAGGCGGTTCGCCGGTCACAGCGACGTCGCCGGACAGGTAAGTATGTGTGACGGCTCTGGGCGATGTTGTGCGGCACGGGCAGCGATATGCCCGTGTCACGCAACAGATGGGGGCGGGTACCCACACTAGCGATATCGGGACCGATATCGCAGTGTGTAAAGTAGCCTTAAGGCTATGTGCCCACGGGAGCTCGCACCTGCGGATAAATCCGCAGGTACGGCCGCAGGTTTCCCACACCTGCTCGCCGGAATCTGCAGCTATTTTTAGCTGTGGTAGTACAGCGAAATAGCTGCGGTAAACCTGCGGACATTCCTGCGGCTTACCTGCGGAAGTCCCGGCCTCTATCTCCATAGTGGAGGGCCGGGACTTCCGCAGATAATTCTGCAGAAAGAAATGACATGCAATTACGTGCGGCTGCGGGACATCAGCAGCATGTTCCGCAGCCGCATATATCCGCAGCATGGACACAGACACTCCCCATGTCCCATAGGATAATAACGGTTGTTGTCCGTCTGCCGCACCCATACTCCCCTTTCCCCCATCTGATGTTATCTGTATATACAGAATAAACATTGCAAATTCCCAGAGTGATCTGCTGCTTTTCCTTCTTTACCTGGATTAAAAATTTAACAGCAACTCCGTTCTAGTTTTCTCACTACAGAGGTGACTGGATCGGAGTTGCTGCACTGAGATTCATGATGTCTGATCTCACAGCACTGTTTATAAGGGACGTCCTCTGTACAGTAACTCCATCTATCTCACAACAGAGGAGACTAGATCAGAGTTGCTACACTGAGGTTCATGATGTCTGATCTCACAGCACTGTTTATAAGGGACGTCTGGTGTACATCAACTCCATTATAGATGTTTCAGTACAGAGATGACTAGATCGGAGTTGCTATACTGAGGTTCATGATGTCTGAACTCACAGCACTGTTTATAAGGAATGTCCTCTGTACAGTAACTCCATTCTATCTCACTACAGAGGTGACTAGATCGGAGTTGCTGCACTGAGGCTCATGATGTCTGAGCTCACTGTACTGTCTATAAGGACGTCTGGTGTATGTGACGCACTGGCAAAACCAGGTAGTCACACATTAGGCCCCTGCATAACATCTTCCCTCACAGGGTTACACTCAGCCGACCTGAAACCCTAGTCACCCCCCTTAGGGCAAGACAGGCCCACCAGTGGGCGGGACCAGGCATTTAGGGAACGCCCACCTAGGGGTCTAAACAGCCCGGGGAGGTAAAACAAGCATTGAAGTTTTGGAGTTCAAGTGGAGAGGAGTGGAGGCTGGGGCTAGGTGTAGCTCCAGCAGAGGAATAGCTCAAGTTGAATGGTGCCAGGGTTGGAGCCCTGGTACCTTGGCTAGGTGGCAGACAGTGGTCTCCGTCGGCAGGCGACGGAAAGACGGAGCCGGAGATCCGAGGTGGACCGGGACAGGGTTGGAGCCTGCAGGTACCGACACCGGAGACCCGACCTGGAAACCGTGCACAGAGGGGGTACTCGGACCCTGAAGCCAGGATCGGAACCAATGGCCTAGCTAATCAACCGATTGAGGGCAGGATTAGAGATCCTGTCCCAACCAAAGACCCAAAAGCAGACAACCACCCACAGAGAGGGATAGGGCAACCGCCAGGGCCCATAGATCCCATGGGTCAGCGTCAGTGGGCACGGCTCCTCAGGTACACAAAAGGCTGGGAGCGGATTCCCGTGTTCCATACCGGGAAGTCTAAACAAAGAACAATAATAGTGCAGAGAAAAAGACGGCGACCACCAGCCCGGGTGGGGGACCAGAGTACAACAGACCGCGGCGGCCGGCCACCAGCACCTTGGTTTACCAAAAGACTCGTGTGATTCATTTAATTGTGAGTAACCAAACATCCCCTGGTAGGTCCGGGCGCGCAGTCCCTTGCCATCGCCATACCCTGCACAGAGACATTGGGCCCCGGGTCAACCATCCCTTCCCACAGAGGGGTTAACATCGAGCTGCCACCGCATCTCTCCCAGGTGCCCCCACAACAGCAGCGGTGGTGTCCCACTTCACCACACACTGTGGGTGGCGTCACAAACCGAGTACGGACAAGCCCGTACCACTACGTTCCTGTGGCGCCCTGAACAAGCCAGGACGTCACAGGTACTGCAACAACACACCCCACACCCTGGCTAGGCACATCGAGGTCAAACAAAAATCCTTGTTGCCTCCCTCCAGGGGCTGATATCCACACCAGGGGGTGGAGCCAGGCGGTTGGCCCCACCCACCGAGGAGTTCACAGTCCTGGAGGCGGGAAAAGGAAGTCAGAGCAGTTCAGTTTGGAGTTTGAGGAGTGAAGTGGTAGTGGAGGAGACTGACCGTGTCCGGGTGCGTGGCCCGGGCACATACAGCAAGGTTGGCAGACGGTGGTGACCGTCTGCAGGAGGGGCTGATTGACGTGAACCGTAGGGACCGGGGACGGGCGGTGGCCCGCCGGTACCGGATCGGGGAGCGAAGAGAAGCCAGCACCATTCGGCAGGGCTTACGGACCCCGACCAGGCTAGGAGTCGCCGTAAAACTGGTCAAATCCGTTAGCGAAGGGAACCTCCGGGGTTTCCCAGCAGTCAAGACCCGATTGAAGGCAACAGCTCAAACCGTGAAGGGAAATACAGTCACCGCCAAGGCTACAGTTCCCAGGGCCAGAGCCTGCGGCAAAAGGGGCTCCCTCAGCCTCCATCCAAGCTGGGGAGCGGGTTACCGGTGGGAAGCCACCAGAACCGAGAACATAACACAGGTGCAGGGAAAGGCAGTCACCACCAACCTACCGGGAGAAGAACCACCGCAGCCGTCTGTGGGACCTGTCCATCCAGCCATTTGTTTTACCGGAGACTTTGCATTCGTCATTGGCTGAGTGAGTACCACCGTGCCGTGCGGCACCGCGCTGCCCCCGCGACCCTGCACCTCACCAGGCCCCAAAGCCCGCCTGCCATCCCCCCCTCAACGGGCCCCGGGACAACCAACCCCCCTACCCACGGAGGGGAAGAACAACATCCAAGCTGCTCCCCGTCATCGCTCCCGGGATCCCCGTCCAGAGCAGCGGTGGTGTCACAACCTCACAACCGTGGGTGGCGTCACGGACAATAAATCCCCAAAACCATTCCCCTTTTCACTCACGGGCGAGGAGCGCCGCTCGAGTCCCCGGATCCGGCCCACCGCTCGAGCCACCGAGCAGCAGGCGAAGCAGCAGCAGCGCCGGACCCGAGCGTGGTGAGCGCAGCGTCCCCTCCCTGCCCGTGACAACTTGGCGTCACGAACAGGATCTTACCGCTCTGCCGTCTGGTAGAGGTGCGCCTTGTGACCGCCGGAGGTGTCCGGCCGAAAATTTTGAGAAGCCGCCATTTTGGGCGCGAAAAATCCCCGCTCGAGCATCTTCCTGAGCAGTGGAGTTGCGAAAGCCGAAACCCCGCCCCTGTAGAGGAGGAGCCGGAAAAAGACTAAGAGGGACGGATGGCGTCTGGCCGCATGTAGCTCGCGGCTATAAAAGCAGGGACACCAGGACCCTGCGGCCATCTTTTGGTTCCTGGAAGAGGCCGGCGCAGCGATGTACCAACCGTCCCGCAGCACCGTAGCCCCCGCGCCCGGGACCGCAGCGTGGGTGGAGGTCCAGACCGCCCAGCTACAACAACGGCTGCAGATCCGGGTGCAGCTCCTCTTGGAGGAGTGGGAGGCCGACATGGCGGAGGTGGTGGCGGCCATACAGAGACGTGAGGTGGAGAGAGTTCTGGAAGAGCTGGTAAGTGACCCACGCCCCTGTACCCCTAGCGGGTCGGTCATCGCGGCCGAGGGGCCCGGTCTACACCCGCTCGCCCTGCTACCTCCCCCGCTACCCGTATTGGCTGCTGCTGCCCCGTCACTAGGCCCGCTACCACCACAATCGGTAGCGGTACCCTGCCCATCCGCCCCGACGGACCGGTCTGCAGCAGAAGTCCGTGACCACCCAGAACCGCTTCCGTGGAAGAAGCCAAAGGCTAAGCCCGTTAGCAAAGGTCCACCGGAGGCACCTGTGACCGTGCCTGGCCCTGTAACACCCCCGGCAGCCCGTCCCGTGCAGGAGGAGGCAGAGGCTCAGTGGGAGAGGACCCCTGTACCCGTTCCCCATGCCTCGGCTGAGGCTGCGCCGGGTCGCCGCTGTAAGGCAGCACCCCAGGCCATGACACCGCGGGACCTGCCGCCCAGAACACTGGCAGTGGCCAGCGTGAAGGAGGTCTCGCGGGGCCCGATTTGTGCGCAGGGGCCCACCGTAGCCCCTTATTGGGACAGGGAACAGATCCCGCTGGGCCAGGAAATCGCAGAAAGGGAGAGGAGGAAGGCGGAGCTGGTCGCCCGCACGATTCGAGAGAAAGAGAGCCTCCGCCAGGCTACCTTCCGCGTACGGGGCCCAATCTATGAGGGGCAGGTGAGGAGGTTTGACGACCTCCCTCACCGGGCCCCGGGACAACCAACCCCCCTACCCATGGAGGGGAAGAACAACATACAAGCTGCTCCCCGTCATCGCTCCCGGGATCCCCGTCCAGAGCAGCGGTGGTGTCACAACCTCACCACAACCGTGGGTGGCGTCACGGACAATAAATCCCCAAAACCATTCCCCTTTTCACTCACTGGCGAGGAGCGCCGCTCGAGTCCCCGTATCCGGCCCACCGCTCGAGCCACCGAGCAGCAGGCGAAGCAGCAGCAGCGCCGGACCCGAGCGTGGTGAGCGCAGCGTCCCCTCCCCGCCCGCGACATTCCCCCTTTTTCATTTGCGGTGTCCGCGCGACCCCCAGGTCCGGAGGATCCCTCGAGCCACTCAGTGGGTCCTGATCCGAGCAGCCCGGCTGCTACGGGCGTGGGGGCGGCACATGTACATCAACTCCATTATAGATGTTTCACTACAGAGTTGACTAGATCGGAGTTGTTGCACCTAGGTCCATGATTTCTGGGTAATGTCTATAAGGACGTCCTCCCTGCAGCAGCTCCATTGTAGCTGTCTCACTACAGAGGTGACTAGAGCGGAGTTGCTGCACTGAGGCTCATGATTTCTGAGCTCACAGCACTGTCTATAAGGACTGCCTCATCCAGTCCATGCATTGTGTTCCGAGATTGTACAGACGTGCATAGATGTTTGAATAAGCCCTTATAAAGATTACATGAAGGCTCCCATACACCGGGCTAAAGTCGCCAGGATCAGACAACAATCTGATGTGTATGGGGGCTTCCCGACTTACCTCGAGAATGGATGTCAAGGGAGGAAAGGAACCGGCTTATTGGAATTCCACTAGTTGATCCTTTTGTTCTTTTGAAAGATAATCCACCACCAGAGAAGGCGACATCTGCTCTCTGCTAGAGAACACAAGAATATTTGGCTGAGCACTCCTGTATGTGATAGTCAAGAGAGAGCCGAGGGCCAAATGATTGTAGGAATTGTTTACGGGTCTTAAAGGGATTGTTTAGTGAAAACAAGTTATCACCTATCCAAATGACATGTGATACCCTGCTGATCAGTGTCCGATCACTGGGACCCGCACTGATTGGGAAAGCAGGGAATTTTTATCCATGTTTCAGGTATGTGTGACATCCGTTTTTAACCCCTTAACGACCCATGACGTACTGGGTACGTTATGGATCGTGTGCCGGTAAGCTCCGGCAGGCGGCGGCGATCCGCGCACATATCAGCTGTTATCAACAGCTGACATGTGTGCCTGCTAGCCGCGGGTGGAATCGCTTCCACCCGCGGCCATTAACCCCTTACATTTCGCTGCCAAAATCTGGCAGCGATATGTATATGGGCGCCGCCATGACAGGTCACTTACCCCGCCCCACCGGAAGTCACGTGACATGATCACGTGACTTTCGATGGTTGCCATGGTAGCACAGGGTCATGTGATGACGCCTGTAGCTAACATGACTCACTTCCTCTCAATGCCAGAATACAGCCGGCATTGAAAGTAAAGCAGCAAATCTGCAGTTCTCAGCTTTGTAGATAATGCAGAGCGATCAGATTGCTGATCGCTATAGCCCCCTAGGGGGACTAGTAAAATAAAAAAAAAAAGTAAAAAGAAAAGTTTTAAAAAATTAAAAAAAAAATAAAAAAACCTAAAAGTTCAAATCACCCCCCTTTCACCCCATTGAAAATTAAAGGGTTAAAAAAATAAAAAAATATACACGTTTGGTATCGCCGTGTTCAGAAATGCCCGATCTATCAAAATATAAAATCAATGAATCTGATCAGTAAACGGCGTAGCAGCAAAAAAATTCCAAACGCCAAAATTACGTTTTGTGGTCGCCGCAAATTTTGCGCAAAATACAATAACAGGCGATCAAAACGTAGCATCTGCGCAAAAATGGTACCGTTAAAAACATCAGGTCGAGACGCAAAAAATAAGCCATCAATGAGCCTCAGATCCTGAAAAATGAGAACGCTACGGGTTTTGGAAAATGGCGCAAAACGTACGCCACTTTTTTTGGACAAGCTTGTGAATTTTTTTTAACCCCTTAGATACAAGTAAACCTATACATGTTTGGTGTCTACAAACTCGCACTGACCTCAGGCATCACATAGATACCTCAGTTTTACCATATAGTGAACACAGTGAATAAAATATCCCAAAAACTATTGTACGATCACACTTTTTTTGCAATTTTTCCGCACTTGGAATTTTTTTGCCGTTTTCCAGTACACTATATGGTAAAACTTATGGTTTCATTTAAAAGTACAACTCGTCCCGCAAAAAACAAGCCCTCATATGGCAAGATTGATGGAAAAATAAAAAAGTTACACCTCTCGGAAGAAGGGGAGCAAAAAACAAAAACGCAAAAACGGAACGTGCCCGGGGGCTGAAGGTATTAACATGGATGCCACACGTACTCATGTTATTCTATGGTGTTCCTCACACTGCGTGTTTTCACATGGACCGTGTGGCCCAGTGTTTCCCTGCACGCAGACATGTGGCAGCACGAGTGTCACACTGATGTGATCCGTATGACACGTACCGGAGAAAATACGTGTCTCTGAAATAAAATGATTTATTATACTCTCTTGTCTCCAGCCCTGCTGTTTTCGGCTCTGCTGTCACTTGCTTCCGATCTCCGCTCATTATACTCAATGAATATGCACTGCACAGAGGACCTGGAAGCAGCAGCACCAGAGACATCAGTGCCAGGGACAGCATCGCTGGGGACAGGTGAGTATCCAAAGAACTCTGATGATATCCTGACGATACCCACGCTACTGCGGGTGTAGAGACAGTGACTTCACGGGTTCATCAAAGTTCATTGGGTACTCAGATGAACCCATGACATTATTGCCGCGACACCCACAATACAGCGGACGTCACAGGGGTGTCATCAGGATGTCATCCGAATTCATTGTGAACTAATTAACCCCTGACATCACTGCCACACCCGCACACATACTGCTGAGGTCGTCCCTGCAGTGACCTGAGCTCACCTTATCAGATCCAGGTCACAGAACTGAAGTATACATAGCAGTGTGTGTGCGCTCCCACAATCAATGAGGAACGATCAGTTCTCCATTGAATGTGACAGCAGTATAGGATCGACGTGGCCGCCCCCAATTGGATTTCGACAGACCAGGATTAGGGCTTTACTAGAGAAATAAATTGGAGGTATTTTGTTCAAATAAACTTTGTTATTCTTATTTCAACTACTGGATTAGTAATAGGGGGTGTGTGCTAGACGCCACCCATTACTAATACCAAGGCTTGATACCAGCTGGAGCTGGCATCAACCCTACATATATTACCCCATTTGCCATCACACCAGCGCAATGGGAAGAGCCGAGTCCAGCACCAGAATTGGTGCCTCTAATGGATGTTCCACTTTTCAGGCGTCTGTGGGCTGCTATTGTAAGGGCTCATGCGCATGTAACTGCTGAATATTCTACAGCGATTTGACAGCACATGTGTGCTTTAAATCGCTGCAGAAACACTGCATAATGTACGCCTTTTTTTGTTAAAAAAAGCCGATTTCATGTGCTCGGGAAGCTGCCCCCACCATAGACAGAGCGGGAGCTGTATCCATAGCGCACGGAATAATTGACATGCTGCTTTTATGAACGCACGGATTTGAGTCAAAATTTTAGCACCCAAATCGCTGTGTTCAAAAAAAGCAATGTGCGCACGTCTCATGCACAATCTACATAGATTGTGCAGTGAACGCAGGACGCATGCATTTACACTGCAGTGCTATACTCAACGTAAATGCATGTAAGTACGCAACGTGCGCATGAGCCCTTAGGCTGGAAAGGGCCAAATAACCATGGCCCTTTCCACCCTAATAATAACATCCCCCAGTTGTCTGCTGTACCATGGCTGGTTTTTAGTAAAATGGAGGGGACCCCACAACATTTTTTTTTAAATCTAAAAATTTGAAAAATAAGCATGGGATCCCCTCTATTTTTCATAACCAGCCAAGGTACAGCAGACAACTGAGGGTTGCAACCTGCAGCTGCTGCTGTTCCTGTGCTAGACATGAAAATTGGGGGGACCCCGCGTCATTTATTTTTTTAAATTAAAAAATAAATAGCTTGACCAGCTGTGTTACACTATCTCTATATCACTATTCTATCTATGTATTTATAATTTTTCAGGCTTTACACATTAAAAAAACCCCAAAATATTCATTTCAGTATCTTACTTTTTTACCGATACCACACGGACGACCATAGCGGCACATGTGACTTGCAACTGTTTAAACACGGACATCTGAAAGGGGCCTTATGGATACCCATCTACTGTATGTACTATTGTTTTGTGTTGTTGCAAATTATGATGTTCTCCTCAGAGGCTAAAAATACTTCTCAAACTTTCTAAGGAGTATTGTTACCCCCTCTGTAAAATATGTAGTGTGACCTCTGCCAGAGCCTGTCCTATGGAACAGCGGTGGCAACAGCTTCAGACTCTCAGCGACTTACATCCCTGTAAATAAATTAAAAAAAAAAAGTTTCGCCCCAAATGACCTGAATCAGGCGGTGTGAGCATCATGGAGTTATGCTGCCACAAAAAGAGGGAAACACCAAGAAACAGGACTAGGGCCTAATAAATGTGGGGCATAAGAGGATCAGGGGCTGCTAAAGACAGAAAATAAACTGTCAGCGAGATCTGAACAATTTACTGTGGGCCTACATGTGAGGACTGGAAGTTACCTACAGCAATGTGTGACCGCAGCCCGATACAGATCCAACCGGCAGTGACTGATCACTAATGTCACACCGAGCTTTATCAATATAGAAATGAACATTCAGCCCATACGTCTAGAACAGTTTTATTAAAACAAGTATATCAATAATTCTAACAAAAAGGAGAAATATTTATACAGTTTTATTTTTATAGAGAACATTTATTCCATGCTGCACATGGGAACAGGTAACACAAAATACAGATATAAATTACAGTGAATAAACCAATCCTCACAGACGGGTACAGAGGGGAGCGGACCCTGCTCTCGGGGGCTCACAGTCTACAGGGTAATGGGGAGGAGACAGTAGGTCGGGGATACAAATATATAACACTGACAGACGGGTACAGAGGGGAGCGGACCCTGCCCTCGGGGGCTCACAGTTTACAGGGTAATGAGGAGGAGACAGTAGGTCGGGGATACAAATATATAACACTGACAGACTGGTACAGAGGGGAGCGGACCCTGCCCTCGGGGGCTCACAGTCTACAGGGTAATGAGGAGGAGACAGTAGGTCGGGGATACAAATATATAACACTGACAGACGGGTACAGAGGGGAGCGGACCCTGCCCTCGGGGGCTCACAGTCTACAGGGTAATGAGGAGGAGACAGTAGGTCGGGGATACAAATATATAACACTGACAGACTGGTACAGAGGGGCGCAGACCCTGCTCTCGGGGGGCTCACAGTCTACAGGGTAATGGGGAGGAGACAGTAGGTCGGGGATACAAATATATAACACTGACAGACGGGTACAGAGGGGAGCGGACCCTGCCCTCGGGGGCTCACAGTCTACAGGGTAATGGGGAGGAGACAGTAGGTCGAGGATACAAATATATAACACTGACAGACTGGTACAGAGAAGAGCGGACCCTGCCCTCGGGGGCTCACAGTCTACAGGGTAATGGGGAGGAGACAGTAGTACAAATATAATGTAGCAATCAACTTTACAAATCAATACATAGAATAAAGCCATGTTGGACATCGGCAACAATGAAAGAAAAAAATCTTTTGTATCCGAGTCCCGTGCGTTTTAGGTGCAAAAATTGTATTTCTCCATTTACCATAAAAATCGTCTTGTTGAATACATTGGAGGACACAGGAGGAGGATGTGGATTAGACCACACTGTTCTCTCAGTCTCTAAGGTGGGACGACGGGGAACAAATACACCCAGTGCCAGTAGTCACAAGCTGTATATGAAAAACAAAGGGAGAAGATTAATAACACACACAGTTCCCAGTGCGAGCCCCTCCAACGTGCAGCCTCTCTCCCTGCGAGCCCCCCCCGACATGCAGCCTCTCTCCCTGCGAGCCCCCCCTGACATGCAGCCTCTCTCCCTGCGAGCTCCCCCCGAAATGCAGCCTCTCTCCCTGCGAGCCACCCCCCGACATGCAGCCTCTCTCCCTGCGACCCCCCCCCCCCCCGACATGCAGCCTCTCTCCCTGCGAGCCTTTCCCCCCCGACATGCATCCTCTCTCCCTGCGAGCCCCCCCCGACATGCAGCCTCTCTCCCTGCGAGCCCCCCGACATGCAGCCTCTCTCCCTGCGAGCCCCCTCGACATGCAGCCTCTCTCCCTGCGAGCCCCCCTGTCATGATGTATTTTACCTTCTCACTGTATTTGCTGGAATACTATGTCTTGGGATGTAAGTGACCATACCTTCCCCCCAGCCTGTATCATATTGCAATCAGGCTTCAGCAGTAGCTATTGTCATTGATTTGGTGGGGGTTGCATATATATATTGTTCTTCTCAGCATGGGACTTCTCCAATCTACAACTTGGTAAACAGAACAGAGCCAGCAGTCTAAAGTCCATTCATGCATCAAATGGCCAGGGGGAGGTGTGCCCACCTAAGGGGCTGATCCCAGGAGAGAAGAACATGTTAGAGCAGTTAGTTGGAGCTCGGCTGGAGAAGGACTAGGATCTATAGCGGAGGCTGGATCCTGGGGTCTGTGTGTGTGGACTGTTACAGACTGGAGATCCGCGGCCACGTGGGATTGTGTTTTGTTGTTCACCTGTTGGACTCAAGGAACTCATATAAGGACCATTGCCCTAATTCCCCTGGCATCGGAATACCAGGCGGTGCCCCTGGATCTTTTGTTGTGGACTCCTTGCAGATTTGAAGGATTTATATTTATGTTTGCTGCTTTATCTTTGTGGTTCCAATAAAGCCCTTTGGATTGTTCCTTGGCCTGGCGTCCCTCACTGCTCTGTTGCATACCCCGTCACACCCCCCAACGTGCAGCCTCTCTCCCTGCGAGCCCCCCCCGATGTGCAGCCTCTCTACCTGCGAGCCCCCCCCAACGTGCAGCCTCTCTGCCTGCGAGCCCCCCCCCCGATGTGCAGCCTCTCTCCCTGCGAGCCCCCCCCCCGATGTGCAGCTCCCATCCCTGCGAGCCCCCCTCAACATGCAGTCTCTCTCCCTGCGAGCCCCACCGAATGTGCAGTCTCTCTCCCTGCGAGCCCCCCCGAACGTGCACTCTCCTTGCGAGCCCCCCCAACGTGCATCACAGCCCCTGCCCAGCATGAGCCCCCCAGCGTGCAACACAGCCCCCTGCCCAGCACGAGACCCCCCCCCCCCCCCAACGTGCAAGGTTGCTCCCTGCCTAGTGCACCCTGCAAGCCCCCCCCCCCCCCCCCCAAAGTGCAACACAGACCCCTACAAGCCACCAAAAGTTCGGAGTCACACCCTACCTAGTGCGAGCCCCACTAAAATGTGCATCCTCTCCCTGCGAGCCCCGCCAAACATGCAGCGTCGCCCCCTGCCCAGTGCGAGCCCACCCACAACGTGCAGCGTCGCCCACTGCAAGCCTCCCAAACGTGCATCCTCTCCTGCTAGTCCCCCCAAATGTGCAGTATAGCCCCCTGTCCAGTGCGAGCCTCCCAAACGTGCCACCCCCCGCCCCAACGCACCGCCCGCCCACCGCGAGCCCCCAGGGGCGCTGCGGGGGGTCTCTCGCTGGGCAGCGGGGGGGGCGCGCTGCGGGGGTCTCTCGCTGGGCAGCGGGGGGGCGCTGCGGGGGGCGATGCGGGGCCTCTCGCTGGGCAGCGGAAGGGGGGCGATGCGGGGCCTCTCGCTGGGCAGCGGAAGGGGGGCGATGCGGGGCCTCTCGCTGGGCAGCGGAAGGGGGGCGATGCGGGGCCTCTCGCTGGGCAGCGGAAGGGGGGCGATGCGGGGCCTCTCGCTGGGCAGCGGAAGGGGGGCGATGCGGGGCGCTCTCTCCTCGCTGGGCAGCGGAAGGGGGCGATGCGGGGCGCTCTCTCCTCGCTGGGCAGCGGAAGGGGGCGCTGCGGGGGTCTCTCCTCGTTGGCCAGCGGAAGGGGGCGCTGCGGGGGTCTCTCCTCGCTGGCCAGCGGAAGGGGGCGCTGCGGGGGTCTCTCCTCGCTGGCCAGCGGAAGGGGGCGCTGCGGGGGTCTCTCCTCGCTGGCCAGCGGAAGGGGGCGCTGCGGGGGTCTCTCCTCGCTGGCCAGCGGAAGGGGGCGCTGCGGGGTCTCTCCTCGCTGGCCAGCGGAAGGGGGCGCTGCGGGGTCTCTCCTCGCTGGCCAGCGGAAGGGGGCGCTGCGGGGTCTCTCCTCGCTGGCCAGCGGAAGGGGGCGCTGCGGGGTCTCTCCTCGCTGGCCAGCGGAAGGGGGCGCTGCGGGGTCTCTCCTCGCTGGCCAGCGGAAGGGGGCGCTGCGGGGTCTCTCCTCGCTGGCCAGCGGAAGGGGGCGCTGCGGGGTCTCTCCTCGCTGGCCAGCGGAAGGGGGCGCTGCGGGGTCTCTCCTCGCTGGCCAGCGGAAGGGGGCGCTGCGGGGTCTCTCCTCGCTGGCCAGCGGAAGGGGGCGCTGCGGGGTCTCTCCTCGCTGGCCAGCGGAAGGGGGGCGATGCGGGGCCTCTCGCTGGGCAGCGGAAGGGGGGCGATGCGGGGCCTCTCGCTGGGCAGCGGAAGGGGGGCGATGCGGGGCCTCTCGCTGGGCAGCGGAAGGGGGGCGATGCGGGGCCTCTCGCTGGGCAGCGGAAGGGGGGCGATGCGGGGCCTCTCGCTGGGCAGCGGAAGGGGGGCGATGCGGGGCCTCTCGCTGGGCAGCGGAAGGGGGGCGATGCGGGGCCTCTCGCTGGGCAGCGGAAGGGGGGCGATGCGGGGCCTCTCGCTGGGCAGCGGAAGGGGGGGCGATGCGGGGCCTCTCGCTGGGCAGCGGAAGGGGGGGCGATGCGGGGCCTCTCGCTGGGCAGCGGAAGGGGGGCGATGCGGGGCCTCTCGCTGGGCAGCGGAAGGGGGGCGATGCGGGGCGCTCTCTCCTCGCTGGGCAGCGGAAGGGGGCGCTGCGGGGGTCTCTCCTCGCTGGGCAGCGGAAGGGGGCGCTGCGGGGGTCTCTCCTCGCTGGCCAGCGGAAGGGGGCGCTGCGGGGGTCTCTCCTCGCTGGCCAGCGGAAGGGGGCGCTGCGGGGGTCTCTCCTCGCTGGCCAGCGGAAGGGGGCGCTGCGGGGGTCTCTCCTCGCTGGCCAGCGGAAGGGGGCGCTGCGGGGGTCTCTCCTCGCTGGCCAGCGGAAGGGGGCGCTGCGGGGGTCTCTCCTCGCTGGCCAGCGGAAGGGGGCGCTGCGGGGGTCTCTCCTCGCTGGCCAGCGGAAGGGGGCGCTGCGGGGGTCTCTCCTCGCTGGCCAGCGGAAGGGGGCGCTGCGGGGGTCTCTCCTCGCTGGCCAGCGGAAGGGGGCGCTGCGGGGTCTCTCCTCGCTGGCCAGCGGAAGGGGGCGCTGCGGGGTCTCTCCTCTCTGGGCAGCGGAAGGGGGCGCTGCGGGGTCTCTCCTCGCTGGGCAGCGGAAGGGGGCGCTGCGGGGTCTCTCCTCGCTGGCCAGCGGAAGGGGGCGCTGCGGGGTCTCTCCTCGCTGGCCAGCGGAAGGGGGCGCTGCGGGGTCTCTCCTCGCTGGCCAGCGGAAGGGGGCACTGCGGGGTCTCTTGCTGGGCAGCGGGGGGGGAGGCGCGCTGCGCTGTCTTTCGCTGGCAGCGAGAGCCCCCCCCGCTGCCCAGCAAGAGCCCCTACAACACGCACCGCTGCCCCGCGAGAGCCCCCACAACACGCATCGCTACCCCGCGAGAGCCCCCACAACACGCATCGCTACCCCGCGAGAGCCCCCACAACACGCACCGCTACCCCGCGAGAGCCCCCACAACACGCACCGCTACCCCGCGAGAGCCCCCACAACACGCACCGCTGCCCAGGAAGAGCCCCTACAACACGCACCGCTGCCCAGGAAGAGCCCCTACAACACGCACCGCTGCCCCGCGCAAGCCCCCACAGACGTGCAGCGTCACCCTCCGCGAGCCCTCCCACAGACGTGCAGCGTAGCCCCCTGCGAGACCCCCAAACGTGCAGCGTCATCCACTGCCCAGTGCGAGATCCCCCAAACATGCGGAGTCACTCCCTGGCAATTGCAAGCCCCCCAAAACGTTCCACATTGCATCCTCCAAGCCCCCAAACATGCAGCGTCGCCTCCTGCCTTGCGTAACCCTCACATTCCTTATGAAAGCCTCCACAGCATCACCCCCTGCTCCGTGTAACCCCCCCATAACCCTCTTTCTTATGGAAGCCTCCAAAGCACGGTGCTGCAGCTTCAGTACATTCCCTGTGAGATATACACGAGCTGCAGCCCCCAGCACTGACAGGAGACACTGCTCTGTGCCCCCAACATACAGGCTGAGACCCCAGAGCTATAACTACTGAGGAGAAGCTGAATATTCTCCACCTCAGGGTCAGGATCCGTCCGCTCTGCACAGAGGAGCCCCGGGCCCGGGCACTGCTGCTTCCCGCCCACAGATCAGCACGGCACTGAGGAGGCCCCGCCCACAGATCAGCACGCACTGAGGAGGCCCCGCCCACAGATCAGCACGCACTGAGGAGGCCCCGCCCACAGATCAGCACGGCACTGAGGAGGCCCCGCCCCTTCCGGTGACGTTTTTCCCTCCAAAAAAAATCAACTCCACTCTAGTCGCTACCGTGAGAGCAGCAGCCCCTCACAACAAAGGCCGCGAAAGGACTGAGACGTTACCCTCAAGGGAGAGGACAACACCGCAAACTCTGCTCCACCGGGACCAGGCAGCAGTTCCCGCCTTTCTCCTCGCTGTGAGTGTGAGTGACCCCGTTGTCCCCTGCGCTCCGGTATAGGGCGGCCTTGTGGCTGCTTTCACACATCCGGCTTGAGCACTGCGGCTCAATCCGGCTGTGAAAACTATGCAACGGATGCGGCGAAAACACCGCATCCTTTGCATAAGGCTAGTTTCACACTTGCGTTCAGCGCAGTCCGTCACTATGGAGAATAGCGCAGTCCGTTAACGCACTGCGCTATTCTCCATAGACTTGTATGGATGACGCACTGTAACGCAAGTGTCTGCGTTGCATCCGCTGGACAACGCAGCGTCGTTATTTTGACGCTGTGTCGGGCGGATGGAACGCAGCATGTAACGTTTTTCTGCGCTTGGCGGAGAGTCAAAAAAATGCAACCTGCAGGAATCCGTTTGGCGTCCGTTGTTTTTATAATGGACGCCTATGGTGGCGGATTCCGTTAGAATGCGTCATTTGACGGATTCCGTTAACGCACCTGACTTTACACAACTGCGACAGATGTGTAAAGTCAAGGAAAAAAAACTACAACGGACTGTGTTATTTTGTACGATCTGTAGCATGCGTTGTGCCACTATATGCAACGCATCCGTTGCATGCGTCACACAATGCAATGCTACGGATCCCGTTCAACGCAAGTCTGAAACTAGCCTAAGGGTACTTTCACACTTGCGTTGAACGGTATCCGTTGCATTGCGTTGTGTAACGGATGCAACGGATGTGTTGCATATAGTGGCACAACGGATGCAACGGATGCTGCAAAACAACGCAATTCGTTTAGATTTTTTTCTTTTTCGCTCCTAATTGGGAGACCCAGACAGTGGGTGTATAGCTACTGCCCTCTGGAGGCCGCACAAAGAACTACACTTAAAAGTGTAAGGCCCCTCCCCTTCTGGCTATACACCCTCCCGTAGGAGTACAGATTCCTCAGTTTTAGCTTTGTGCGCAAGGAGGTCAGACACGCACGCATAGCTCCATTGTTTTTAGTCAGCAGCAGCTGCTGACTATGTCGGATGGAAGAAAAGAGGGCCCATAAACAGGGCTCCCAGCATGCTCCCTTCTCACCCCACTGTATGTCGGAGGTGTTTGTAAGGTTGAGGTACCCATTGCGGGTACGGCGGCAGGAGCCCACATGCTGATTCCTTCCCCATCCCTTTTTACAGGGCTCTGGGTGAAGTGGGATTTACTGGTCTCCAGGCACTGAGACCGGGCTCCATCTACAGCCCCTGGACAAGATGCTGGATGGAGCGGAGTACATCAGGGACATGGCCCTGCATCCTCAAGGTACTCTGTGTCCCCGTGCAGGCGCTCACACCGCAGCATGCTGGGTGTTGTAGTGCGCCGGGGGACATCAGCGCTACGGCGCTTGTGCCATGGCCTCATTCAGCTTAGCTGAAGCAGGCACACTTCCAGGAATCGGTCGCGCCGGCCGCTGGGACTGCGGCGCGGCTGGCACTTGTGGTGCGCCGGGGACTTCAGCGCGGCCCGCGCTTTTACGGCGGCCGCGCTGATAACTCGAGTCCCCGGCTTTTGCGGCCTGCTTCCGTTCGTTCCCGCCCCCGGACCTGCCAGTCAGGAGAGGGGCGGGACGCTGGCCACATCTAGAAATCGGTCATGCCGGCCGCTGGGACTGCGGCGCGGCTGGCACTTGTGGTGCGCCGGGGACTTCAGCGCGGCCCGCGCTTTTACGGCGGCCGCGCTGATAACTCGAGTCCCCGGCTTTTGCGGCCTGCTCCCGTTCGTTCCCGCCCCCAGACCTGCCAGTCAGGAGAGGGGCGGGACGCTGGCCAGTGCATCAGCGCTGAGGGCTGGAGTCGTTTTTACATACTCCAGCCCTCACAATCGGCACAGAGGGGACACTGTTTCCCGCACTTTTGTTTGGGAACTCCCACGGACCGCCCCTCTCCACAGACGCCGGCAGCCATTCCTGCTGACACGCTGAGCTGCAGAGGGGAGCCGGGGAGACCCAGACAAGAAATTCTTCGCCTCTTACCCGCTATTCAGCGGGCGGTAAGCAGCCCTCAGGGCTCACCCCCTCTTGTGCCAGTAGTATTCTTAGTATTTTGTTGCTACAAATACTTGGTATTACATAGCGCTGGTCGCCCTTTGGCTATAGACTCTCTCACATTCAGAGAGCCAGCAGCATGTCGTCCGCAAAACGCAAGGGTGCCAAAGCACAGACATTATATGCTTCCTGCACCGCATGTGGGACTTTTCTACCGGCAGGCTCCACGGACCCCCATTGTGTGCAGTGCTCGGCCCCTGCGGCGCTTGCACAGCCGGGGCCTCTGCTGGACGTGACCCAGGGTGTACCACCTGTGAATGCTGTCCAGGTGACAGGCACTGAGTTTGCAGCTTTTGCTGACAGAATGTCTCTCACTATGTCACAAATTCTTGACACATTGCGAGCTAGGCCTGTACTTCAGGCCACGGACACTGTGCAATCATTGCCCCCTGGTCCCCCTCAGCTCCAAGCTCCGGGACGGGCATATACACCTCAGGGTGAAGACTCTGACTCGGACGGGCTCGCTATGACGGGCCTTCACATTCATCTCAATGGTCAGGATCCCAGCGAGATGAATCTATGGGTGATGAGGCGGACGTAACTGATCAGGATTCTGATCCTGGAACCGCTCTCAATCTAGATACACCAGATGGTGACGCCATAGTTAATGATCTTATATTTAACATCAATAAGATGTTAAATATTTCCCCACCAGCTCCTCTTGTGGAGGAGTCAGCTTCGCAGCACGAGAGAATCCATTTCAGATACCCTAAGCGTACTTTAAGCACTTTTCTGGACCACGCTGACTTTAGAGACGCAATCCAGAAACCCCACGCTTATCCTGAAAGGCGTTTTCCTAAACGGCTTAAAGATACACGCTATCCTTTTCCCCCTGAGGTGGTCAAGGGTTGGACCCAGTGTCCAAAAGTGGATCCTCCAATTTCCAGGCTTGCAGCTAGATCCTTGGTTGCAGTTGAAGATGGAGCGGCACTTAAAGATGCCACTGACAGGCAGATGGAGCTCTGGCTGAAATCCATCTATGAAGCGATTGGAGCGTCATTAGCGCCTTCTTTTGCAGCCGTATGGGCACTCCAAGCTATCTCAGCCGGGCTTGCGCGAGTTGACTCCGTCACACGTGCATTTGCCCCGCAGGTAGCACCATTGACCTCGCAAATGGCGGCATTCGCGTCGTACGCGATTAATGCTGTTCTTGACGCTACAAGCCGCACGGCAGTGGCGTCAGCCAACTCCGTTGTTTTGCGTAGGGCCCTGTGGTTGAGACATTGGAAAGCAGATTCTCATTCCAAGAAGTGCTTAACCAATTTGCCTTTTTCTCGTGACCGATTGTTTGGAGAGCGTTTGGATGAAATCATCAAACACTCCAAGGGTAAGGACTCATCCTTACCGCAACACAGACAAAACAGACCCCAACAGAGGAAGGGTCAGTCTGGTTATCGGTCCTTTCGAGGACCGGGCAGGTCCCAATTCGCATCGTCAAAAAAGACTCAAAAAGACCAGAGACGCTCAGATTCTTGGAGGTCTCGGTCACGCCCAAAAAGGGCAGCCGGAGGAACCGTTGCCAAAACGGCGTCCTCCTGACTTGAGGTCTCCGATTCCCACACCCGCGGTCGGTGGGAGGCTTTCCCACTTTGGCGACATCTGGCTGTCACACGTCAAAGACCGTTGGGTGAGGGATATTCTGTCTCACGGGTACAGGATAGAGTTCAGTTCTCGTCCGCCAACTCGTTTCTTCAGAACTTCTCCCCCACCAGACCGAGCCGATGCTCTGTTGCAGGCGGTGGCCGCTCTAAAAGCGGAAGGAGTGGTGACCTCCGTCCCTCTTCAGGAACAAGGTCACGGTTTTTACTCCAATCTGTTTGTGGTCCCAAAAAAGGACGGATCGTATCGGCCTGTCCTGGATCTAAAGTTGCTCAACAGACACGTAAAAGTCAGGAGGTTCCGGATGGAATCCCTACGCTCCGTCATAGCCTCAATGTCTCAAGGAGATTTTCTAGCATCAATAGATATCAAAGATGCGTATCTCCACGTGCCGATCGCACCAGAGCATCAGCGTTTCCTACGCTTCGTCATACACGACGAACACCTGCAGTTCGTAGCGTTACCGTTCGGTCTGGCAACAGCCCCCCGGGTCTTCACCAAGGTCATGGCAGCAGTAGTAGCTGTACTGCACTCGCAGGGTCACTCGGTCATCCCGTATCTAGACGACCTGCTTATAAAGGCACCCTCTCAAGAGGCATGCCAACACAGTCTGAAAGTGGCACTAGACACTCTCCAGAGTTTCGGGTGGATTATCAACTTTCCAAAGTCTCATCTAACCCCGACCCAATCTCTGACTTATCTTGGCATGGAGTTTCATACTCTCTCAGCGATAGTGAAGCTTCCACTGGACAAGCAGTACTCGCTGCGGACTGGAGTGCAATCTCTCCTTCAGAGCCAGTCGCACTCACTGAGGCGCCTCATGCATTTCCTAGGAAAGATGGTAGCAGCAATGGAGGCAGTCCCGTTCGCGCAGTTTCATCTGCGCCCTCTACAATGGGACATTCTACGCCAATGGGACGGGAAATCGACGTCCCTCGACAGGACGGTCTCCCTCTCTCAGACTGCCAAGGACTCTCTGCGTTGGTGGCTTCTCCCCACCTCATTGTCACAGGGAAAGTCGTTCCTTCCCCCGTCCTGGGCAGTGGTCACGACGGATGCGAGCCTATCAGGGTGGGGAGCGGTGTATCTCCACCACAAGGCTCAGGGGATGTGGACTCTGGAAGAGTCCACCCTGCAGATCAATGTTCTGGAAATCAGGGCAATCTATCTTGCCCTGCGAGCCTTCCAACAATGGCTGGAAGGCAAACAGATTCGGATTCAGTCGGACAATTCCACGGCGGTGGCGTACATCAACCACCAAGGGGGAACACGCAGTCGCCAAGCCTTTCAAGAAGTCCAACGGATTTTGACGTGGGTGGAAAGCAGAGCGTCCACCATATCCGCAGTTCACATCCCAGGCGTGGAAAACTGGGAAGCAGACTTTCTCAGTCGCCAGGGCATGGACGCAGGAGAATGGTCCCTTCACCCGGACGTGTTTCAGCAGATCTGTTGCCGCTGGGGGACGCCGGACGTCGATCTGATGGCGTCACGACACAACAACAAGGTCCCAGTTTTCATGGCACGGTCTCACGATCACCGAGCACTGGCGGCAGACGCCTTGGTTCAGGATTGGTCGCAATTCCGACTCCCCTATGTGTTCCCACCTCTAGCATTGTTACCCAGAGTTCTCCGGAAAATCAGGTCCGACTGCCATCGAGCCATACTCGTCGCTCCAGATTGGCCAAGAAGGTCGTGGTACCCGGATCTGTGGCATCTCACGGTAGGCCAACCGTGGACACTACCAGACCGTCCAGATTTGCTGTCTCAAGGGCCGTTTTTCCATCTGAATTCTGCGGCCCTGAACCTGACTGTGTGGCCATTGAGTCCTGGATCCTAGCGGCCTCAGGTTTATCTCATGAAGTTGTTGCCACAATGAGACAGGCTAGAAAACCATCCTCAGCTAAGATCTATCACAGAACGTGGAAGATATTCTTAGCGTGGTGCGTGGCTCAAGGGTTTTCTCCCTGGCCATTTGCATTGCCAACTTTTCTTTCCTTCCTGCAGTCTGGGTTGGAAAAAGGCTTGTCGCTTAGCTCTCTTAAGGGTCAAGTCTCCGCGCTATCCGTATTCTTTCAGAAGCGCTTGGCACAGCTTTCTAAAGTACGCACTTTTCTCCAAGGAGTTTGTCATATCGTTCCTCCTTACAGACGGCCTTTGGAACCCTGGGATCTGAACAAGGTTCTCATTGCTCTCCAGAAGCCGCCTTTCGAGCCTTTGAAAGAGGTTCCCCTTTCTCGGCTTTCACAAAAGGTAGTTTTTCTTGTGGCGGTCACGTCTCTTCGAAGAGTGTCCGAGCTAGCGGCGTTATCTTGCAAATCTCCCTTCCTGGTGTTTCACCAAGACAAGGTAGTACTGCGTCCAATTCCAGAGTTTTCTCCCAAGGTGGTTTCTTCCTTTCATCTCAATCAGGATATCACTTTACCATCTTTGTGTCCGCATCCAGTTCACCAATTTGAAAAGGGTTTACATCTGTTGGACCTGGTGAGAGCACTCAGGATTTACATTTCTCGCACGGCGGCTCTACGCCGTTCTGATGCGCTCTTTGTCCTAGTCGCTGGTCAGCATAAGGGATCGCAAGCTTCCAAATCCACCCTGGCGCGGTGGATCAAGGAACCAATTCTTCACACATACCGTTCTGCTGGGCTTCCGATTCCATCTGGACTGAAGGCCCATTCTACCAGAGCCGTGGGTGCGTCCTGGGCATTGCGGCATCAGGCTACGGCTCAGCAAGTGTGCCAGGCGGCTACCTGGTCGAGTCTGCACACGTTTACCAAACACTATCAAGTGCATACCTACGCTTCGGCAGATGCCAGCCTAGGTAGACAGGTCCTTCAGGCGGCGGTGGCCCACCTGTAGGAAGAGGCTGTCTGACAGCCCGTTCATGTGGTATCTTTTTACCCACCCAGGGACTGCTTTTGGACGTCCCACTGTCTGGGTCTCCCAATTAGGAGCGAAAAAGAAGAAGGGAATTTTGTTTACTTACCGTAAATTCCTTTTCTTCTAGCTCCAATTGGGAGACCCAGCACCCGCCCTATTTGTTCTTAGGGTTTCGTTTTTCGGGTGCACATGTTGTTCATGTTGTTTCTTAAGTTCTCCGATCATGTTATCGGATTGAATTTGTTTTTGAAACTGTTATTGGCTTTCCTCCTTCTTGCTTTGGTACTAAAACTGAGGAATCTGTACTCCTACGGGAGGGTGTATAGCCAGAAGGGGAGGGGCCTTACACTTTTAAGTGTAGTTCTTTGTGCGGCCTCCAGAGGGCAGTAGCTATACACCCCACTGTCTGGGTCTCCCAATTGGAGCTAGAAGAAAAGGAATTTACGGTAAGTAAACAAAATTCCCTTCTTTTTTTTTTTACAGTTTTACCAGCGGCAGACTATTGTAAACGATCAGCTGATCGCTCCCAGTAGCCGGCCGCCGGGTGATCAGCTGATCGCTCCCTGCAGCCGGCCGCCGGGTGATCAGCTGATCGCTCCCTGCAGCCGGCCGCCGGGTGATCAGCTGATCGCTCCCTGCAGCCGGCCGCCGGGTGATCAGCTGATCGCTCCCTGCAGCCGGCCGCCGGGTGATCAGCTGATCGCTCCCTGCAGCCGGCCGCCGGGTGATCAGCTGATCGCTCCCTGCAGCCGGCCGCCGGGTGATCAGCTGAGCGCTGTCACTTGCCGGCGGCCGGGCATGCCGGTGGGCGGGCGCTCAGCTGAGCGCTGTGACTTGCCGGCGGCCGGGCATGCCGGTCGCTCAGCTGATCGCTGTGACTTGCCGGCGGCCGGGCATGCCGGTCGCTCAGCTGAGCGCTGTCGCTTGCCGACGGCCGGGCGCTCAGCTGAACGTTCGGCCACCGCGAGCCAAAATAAAGTTTGATTTAAAAGAAAAAAGAAGAGCATGCGCAGTGGAATCCAGAGGATTCCGCTGCTCAAAATAACGTTACATGCTGCGTTCCTCCCGCTGGGCGGAAGCAACGGAGCGTCGCCCAGCGGAAGCAACGCAGGTCCTTTTGGTACAATCCGTCACCAATACAAGTGTATGGGAAACAGCGGAATCCGTTAACGGATTCCGCTGTTTTTCAAAAGGGCGGATTGTAACGGAAGGAAATAAACGCAAGTGTGAAAGTACCCTAAGGCTGCTTTCACACATCCGGCTTTTGCAATGCGGCACAATCCGGCACTTTGCAGTAAAACCGCATTCGTTTTTTTTTTGTTGCCGGTTGCGTTTTTCCTGCATAGACTTTAATTAGTGCCGCATTGTGCCGCATGGGCTTGCGTTCGGTCCGGTTTTTGCCGCATGCGGCAGATTTAGCCGATGCGGCGGCCGGATGGAACGTTCCCTGGCACGTTTTTTGCTCCGGCAAAAAAAAACCGCATCGCGTCGCATCCGGCCGATGCGGCGCTTTTCCCAATGCATCCCTATGGATGCCGGATGCGGCAAAAACCGCATCCGGCCGCCGCATGCGGTTTTTGCCACTGCACATGCTCAGTAGCATGTCGCAAGCGGCAAAAACCGGACCGGCCGCATGTAAAAAAAACTTATGCAAAGGATGCGGTGTTTTCACCGCATCCGTTGCATAGGCTTCACAGCCGGATTGAGCCGCACTGCTCAAACCGGATGTGTGAAAGCAGCCTAAGGCTCAATCAGGCTGTGCAAGCTATGCAACGGATGCGGTGAAAACACCGCATCCTTTGCATAAGTTTTTCCCATGCGGCCCGTCCGGTTTTTGCCGCTTGCGGCATGCTACTGAGCATGCGCAGTGGCAAAAACCACATGCGGCGGCCGGATGCGGTTTTTGTTGCACCGCATCCGTCCGCCATAGGCATGCATTGAAGAATGTGCCGCATCGGCCGAATGCGGCGCGATGCGGTTTTTTTTTGCCGCACGAAAAAACGTGCTAGGCAACGTTCTATCCGGCCGCCGCATCGGCTAAATCTGCCGCATGCGGCAAAAAACGGATGGAACGCAAGGCCTTGCGGCACAATGCGGCACTAATTAAAGTCTATGCAGAAAAAACGCAACCGGCAGCAAAAAAAAATGGTTGTGATTTTCCTGCAAAGTGCCGGAGTGTGCCGCATTGCAGAAACCGGAGGTGTGAAAGTAGCCTAAATCTGCCGCATGCGGCAAAAACCGGACCGAACGCAAGCCCCTGCGGCACAATACGGCACTAATGTAAGGCTACTTTCACACATCCGGATTTTTGCTCTGCGGCACAATACGGCGTTCTGCAGAAAAACCGCAACCGGCTTTTGTAACGCCGATTGCGGTTTTTTTTTTTGCATAGACTTACATTAGTGCCGTATTGTGCCGCAGGGGCTTGCGTTCCGTCCGGTTTTTGCCGCATGCGGCAGATTTAGCCGATGCCGCAGCCGGATCGAACGTTCCCTGCAACGTTTTTTGCTCTGGCAAAAAACACCGCATCGCGCCGCATCCGGCCGCTGCGGCGCATTTTTCAATGCATACCTATGGAGGCCGGATGCGTTTTTTTCCACTGCGCATGCTCAGTAGCATGCCGCAACCGGAAAAAAACGGACGGGCCGCATGTAAAAACTTATGCAAAGGATGCGGTGTTTTCGCCGCATCCGTTGCATAGTTTTCACAGCCGGACAGTGCTCAAACCGGATGTGTGAAAGTAGCCTTAGTCTATGCAAAAAAAAACCGCAACCGGCGTTACAAAAGCCGGTTGCGGTTTTTCTGCAGAACGCCGTATTGTGCCGCAGAGCAAAAATCCGGATGTGTGAAAGTAGCCTTAGTTTTTCCTTTGCGGCCAGTCCGATTTTTGCCGCTTGCGGCATGCTACTGAGCATGCGCAGTGGCAAAAACCGCATGCGGTGGCCGGATGCGGTTATTGCCGCATCCGGCCGCCATAGGCATGCATTGAAAAATGCGCCGCATCGGCCGAATGCGGCGCGATGCGGGTTTTTTTTGCCGCACGAAAAACGTGCCAGGCAACGTTCCATCCGGCCGCCGCATCGGCTAAATCTGCCGCATGCGGCAAAAAACGGATGGAACGCAAGGCCTTGCAGCACAATGCGGCACTAATTAAAGTCTATGCAGAAAAAACGCAACCGGCAGCAAAAAAAAAAAACGGTTGCGATTTTCCTTCAAAGTGCCGGATTGCGCCGCATTGCAGAAACCGGAGGTGTGAAAGCAGCCTACTTTCACACATCCGGTTTTTGCTCTGCGGCATAATATGACACTCTGCAGAAAAACCGCAACCGTTTTTTTTTGCCGCCGGTTGCGGGTTTTTTTTTACATAGACTTACATTAGTGCCGTATTGTGCCGCAGGGGCTTGCGTTCGGTCCGGTTTTTGCCGCATGCGGCAGATTTAGTCGATGCCGCGACCGGATGGAACGTTGCCTGCAACGTTTTTTGCTCTGGCAAAAACCACCGCATTGCGCCGCATCCGGCCGCTGCGGCGCATTTTTCAATGCATGCCTATGGACGCGGGATGCTACGCGATGCGGAAAAACCTGCATCCGGCCGCCACATGCGGTTTCTTCCACTGCGCATGCCCAGTAGCATGCCGCAACCGGAAAAAAACGGACCGGCCGCATGTAAAAACTTATGCAAAGGATGCGGTGTTTTCGCCGCATCCGTTGCATAGGTTTCACAGCCGGATTGAGCCGCACGGCTCAAACCGGATGTGTGAAAGTAGCCTTAGACTAGTTTCACACTTGTGTTGGACGGCTTCTGTAGCACTGCGTTGTGTGACGGATGCTATGGATCGTACAAAACAACGGAAAGTGTTTTTATTTTTTTCCTTCTTCTCTACATTACCGGCAGCAGACTATTGTGAACGATCAGCTGAGCGCTGTCGCATGCCGGCGTCCGGTCGCTCAGCTGAGCGCTGTCGCATGCCGGCGTCCGGTCGCTCAGCTGAGCGCTGTCGCATGCCGGCGTCCGGTCGCTCAACTGAGCGCTGTCGCATGCCGGCGTCCGGTCGCTCAGCTGATCGCTGTCGCATGCCGGCGTCCGGTCGCTCAGCTGATCGCTGTCGCATGCCGGCGTCCGGTCGCTCAGCTGATCGCTGTCGCATGCCGGCGTCCGGTCGCTCAGCTGATCGCTGTCGCATGCCGGCGTCCGGTCGCTCAGCTGATCGCTGTCGCATGCCGGCGTCCGGTCGCTCAGCTGATCGCTGTCGCATGCCGGCGTCCGGTCGCTCAGCTGATCGCTGTCGCATGCCGGCGTCCGGTCGCTCAGCTGAGCGCTGTCGCATGCCGGCGGCCGGTCGCTCAGCTGAGCGCTGTCGCATGCCGGCGTCCGGTCGCTCAGCTGATCGCTGTCGCATGCCGGCGTCCGGTCGCTCAGCTGATCGCTGTCGCATGCCGGCGTCCGGTCGCTCAGCTGATCGCTGTCGCATGCCGGCGTCCGGTCGCTCAGCTGATCGCTGTCGCATGCCGGCGTCCGGTCGCTCAGCTGATCGCTGTCGCATGCCGGCGTCCGGTCGCTCAGCTGAGCGCTGTCGCATGCCGGCGTCCGGTCGCTCAGCTGAGCGCTGTCGCATGCCGGCGGCCGGTCGCTCAGCTGAGCGCTGTCGCATGCCGGCGGCCGGTCGCTCAGCTGAGCGCTGTCGCATGCCGGCGGCCGGTCGCTCAGCTGAACGTTCGGCCACCGAGAGACGAAATAAAGTTTGTGATTAAAAAAAAAGCGCATGCGCAGTGAAATCCTACGGATTGCGCTGCTCAAAAAAAAAGTTACATGCTGCGTTTCTTCCGCCAGACGCAGCGTCAAAATAACGACGCTGCGTCGTCCAGCGGATGCAACGCTGACACTTGTGTTACAGTGCGTTGTCCATACAAGTCTGAGAATAGCGCTGTGAATTAACGGACTGCGCTATTCTCCATAGTGACGGACTCCGCTGAACGCAAGTGTGAAAGTACCCTTAGTGTGACACGGCCACGGGGTCTCAGGTCTGGCCTGACCCAACTCCGTGACCCCCGTCGATGTCAATCAGTATGGGGATGTTGGGTGTAGTAGTTGTCTGGTGACGCCACCTGTGATGTGCGGCCAGGGATTAGCCGCCGCTGCAGGACGTCTCTCACTGGGGCTGATGGTGTGACGCAGCAGGGATGGTTTAGGCTATGTGCGCACAGTGCGTTTTTCGGGTGCGTTTTTGGCCTCAAAACTGCATGACTTTGCTTCCCCAGCAAAGCCTATGAGTTTTCATTTTTGCTGTCCGCACACAACTTTTTTTTTTTTGAAGCAGTGAAACTGCATTTTATTTCAAGAACAGATTTTTAAACACTTTTTTTGTGTTTTTTTTTTTTTTTTTTTTTCATTGACCCAATGTAATACAACGGTTTGGTTAGTGCACTTTTTAAAAATGGCATTGTAATACTTTAAAATAACAAGAAAAACTATACACAGGAGGGATGACAAGAATATGGCTTTCAATACATAACTTTTTTTTTTTAAGCTGCGTTTTTGAACTTTAAAAAAAAATTGGATATGTCAATTCTTTCCTGCTTTCCCCCCCCCATGCAATGCATTGGAAAAACGCAGCCCAAAACGCGGTAAAAACGCATGCATTTTTTGCCGCGGGTGCGTTTTTAGCGGCCAAAAACGCAGCGTCAAAAAAACGCAGCGTGTGCACATAGCATAAATTTTTTTTTTTTTTTTTTTTACATTGATTTTTATCCACCCTGGCAGCGGATCACTGCCACTAAGTCCAGGCTTGATCATGGCAGCGTCTATGGGACAGCTTACATGATCAACCCGTAAGTAAAGTGAAAAAAACACACACACACACACACACACTGAAAAATCCTTTATTTTAAATAAAAACACAAAAAAGCCTTGTTCACCCGTTTATTAACCCCCCGACACACCGCTCCGGCGTAATCCACGTCCTCCGATGCTGGCATCCAGAAGCGAGTGACACGGACACAGGCTGAATGCAGCCTCGCAGCGAGACAGCAGAGGTAACTCCAGGGCATTTCCCACGGCCGGTAATGTGAACTCACATTACCGCTTGGGAGAAATGCAGCGTGTGCTCACAGGGACTCTATCTATCCCTCTATCTATCTATTCTTCTATCTGTTCTTCTGTCTATTTCTCTATCTATCCATCTCAGAAAGAAATGACTTTTTTTTTTTTCCAATGTGCTTTATTGCATTGAATGCAATAAAGCACATGTACCAACCTGCACGCGGCAAAACTGCGGCAATACCGCAAACAATACAGCGGTAAAACCGCGGCAAACCGCATGCGGTTTTCGGGTGCAGTTAGCCGTGTTTTTTTACCGCGGGTGTGGTAAACTTTGAATGCCTGCGGAATTTTCTTGAGAAAATTCCATTTTCCAGTGCGCACAGGGCCTTACCCAGGTGGAAGCCCTGCCCCCCAGGTTGTCTGCGCTAGTGGATCAGGAATCCCATATTAGTGATGGCTGTCCCCTGCGACCACCCCAGTTCAATCCCAGTGGGAGAGCAAAATCCCGCCACCCCCCCTTTCACTGAGTGTTACGTGTTGGTGATTGGCACCGGTGTATGACCCCTTCCTTACCTGGGATAAGCACTGCACCTTAAGTGAGGTGCAGTACACTGTGGCGCCTGAAGCCTCAGGGGTGCCACAAGTGCGGTGTAGCAGTTACCGGCATAAATATTCTGGCATTCAGTAATGCCGTGATTGTCTCCTCCTCTACTGCACTGTATTTTGATTCCCTGTCCAGCAGTGTCCCCCTGGCACTGCCACACACGCGGCTCTGCTCTGTACACATCATACAGACACGGCTCCACTCTGCACATATTGTACACAAGAGGCTCTGCTCCATATGCGGCTCTGCTGTGTACACACTCAGCTCTGCTACATCCACACTGTAAATCCCTCCTGACTAAAGATGACTGGACCCTGGGAAGTTTGGGTTCTGCGAGTTCAGCCGGACTTTAAAGTTCTTTTCTGGAACCAGACTTGACTCGAACCTCATTAGAAGTCACTGATTGGGCAGTTTGGCTAATCGCCCACATGCAGCCGTAACCAGATCACTTCCGGAGGAGGGAAGGTAGGATTTTTCATAGTGTATGTGTGTATGTATAATATATATATAATATATAGTACAGACCAAAAGTTTGGACACACCTCATTCAAACAGTTTTCTTTATTTTCATGACTGAAAATTGTAGGATTTATTCAAAATTGAAGGCATACTGAACCAGTATGGCTACCACAGCATCTTACTGCAAATATTTCAAAAGACTGACCTGCACATCCTACAAGTGTGTATAGGTGCCAACTGAAAAAACCTAGCAAATACAAAATGGATACAGCCGCACACTAAATGCCATCAATGTATAAGGGAACTCTGGTACTGCATTACTGCTATATGAAAAAATGAGATTTTTCGCCCACATGCAGCCGTAACCAGATCACTTCCGGAGGAGGGAAGGTAGGATTTTTCATAGTGTGTGTGTGTATGTATAATATATACAATATATAGTACAGACCAAAAGTTTGGACACACCTTCTCATTCAAAGAGTTTTCTTTATTTTCATGACTCTGAAAATTGTAGGATTTATTCAAAATTGAAGGCATACTGAACCAGTATGGCTACCACAGCATCTTGCAGTGGCGTGCTATTCCATCCGGTTGGGGTAAGTTGGACCATTTATTTTTCAACAGGACAATGACCCCAAACACACCTCCAGGCTGTGTAAGGGCTATTTGACTAAGAAGGAGAGTGATGGGGTGCTACACCAGATGACCTGGTCTCCACAGTCACCAGACCTGAACCCAATCGAGATGGTTTGGGGTGACCTGGATCGCAGAGTGAAGGCAAAAGGGCCAACAAGTGCTAAGCATCTCTGGGAACGCCTTCAAGACTGTTGGAAGACCATTTCCAGTGACTACCTCTTGAAGCTCATCAAGAGAATGCCAAGAGTGTGCAAAGTAGTAATGAAAGCAAAAGATGGCTACTTTGAAGAACCTAGAATATAAGACATATTTTTCCAGCACCCATGACAGCACCACGAGAGAGGGGATCTGCCCTTCAAGGACAGGAAACCTCCAGGATAAAAAGGGGCGGCACCTTTCCCCACATCAGTTGGTTTCCTGTCTTTAAACAGGGAGCCTCCAGGAATCAACAAGGATTCAGGATGGTCCTGGTGGGCCGAAGATACAGATTCCAGCCCTGGCCTGCTGGCTCTGGCAGGGCATGGGTCCTGCTGCGGCCGGCCAAGGTGCTGTGGAGACGCCAATTTCATTGCCTGAAACATTGTAATTGCTGATTTGCTGTTAAGGATTGAACAGCGATGACAGAAATCATGGCCATGAGTGCTGGTGCAGTGTTGTCAGATAGTCAGCACCTTCATGCGATCACCCTTGCTGTAGTCACAGTGGTCGTGTGATAGCCATAATGTACCCATACGTCATAGGCTGGGAGCCCCTTCTCAAACATGAGGTATGGGTATGTCATGGGTTGTGGAGGTGTTCATTACCCAGAGGAGCATTGCATGGCCTAGAAGCCTCCTTTTATCCATAAAGTTATTAATGGTTGTCTGAAGAAAGTTTTGCCACGCTCAAAAGAATTGGGCATGCAAATCATGAAGAAAACCGGGAAGCAGAGTGACTGACTGACTGACTGTGTAACATTGGAGTCCGGCTGTCCCTTCCCTCCCAGGACGACATCTGCAAGACGTCTGTATGTTCTCTGTGTTTGTGTGGATTTCCTGAATGACTGCTGCTCATTAAAATATGAGGTTTATAATACCGGACGGTCGGGCATCTCAACTGGTATGTGAGGTTGTAACATCCACTGGCAGACATATCGCCGGTGCAGTATCACAGGGACCCCGAGGGGGAAGGGGTCCCGAGGGCCTGAAACTAAGAGGAGAATCAGGGGTCCGATCTTCTGAACGCATATGATTATTCTGAGCGGACACGGGCCCCTTTCCTCACCTGTTAGGGGCCTGCAGTCCGGGGGATTCACATCTGCAGAAGCTGCCAACCACACAGAGGAAAACCCATGTCAGAGCCAGAAAGGAGGCTCCGCACAGCAGATCTGTCTTTGTCAGAGCAGAGGCCTCTGTATTGCAGACATGGCTCCCTGCCCCCCCCCCATTTTCTGTAACATCATGGCGGAGCCGCTCTCCCCTCCTGCAATGAAATTACAACAACTCCGCAGTCGGACCCTAGGAGAAGGGGAGGCTGCAGCACAGAAGATGGAAGTACTGGCTCCAGAAGAACCTGCTGTGTTGTGCACCATGTGCAATCATCTGCAGGGAGGGTAAGACAATGTGTGGCTATCTGTCTATAGTATGTCTGTATATCTCTCTATCTTTAGTATCTATCTGTCTAATATATGTTTGTATGTGTCATGTCTATGTATTTGTGTATGTGATGCTTGTGTATTTATCTGTGTGTACATCCATGTACTCTCCTAAATGTTTATATATATTTCAGCTCCATTACAAGTGTGAGAAAGGCCGGATATGGTGGCATAGGTGAATACATATAAAGAAGCCCTCAACTCTCTTCTTTGTGTGTATGTGCATGTAATGTAGTGTGAGTGTATTAATATACTCACCTACCGCAGTCGTCTCTTCTATCTTGGGTCATACTACACTCTGTTTGATCCAGTAGTCTCTTTTAGGCTGTCAGCATGCTGAATTATGTTAACCACAAAAATGCACCCTGTGGCTAAAAAAGCTGCATAAAAAAATGCATGTGTTTTTTGATGCCTTTTTTTTAAAAAAAAAATTTTTTTTTTACACCAATGGCTTAAAAACACAAAAAGAATTGATATGCTGTAGTGTTGTGGTCCCCACAAAAATGCAGCAAAAAAATCCCCCAAAACAACGTGCGCACAGCAAATCTGAAATCCTGCAGAGCAGTATGACCCGGAGATACTGGAGTGCGGTGACGTCACTGAGAAGAGGAACAGAACAGTACTGGACACCAGAGATACGGGACAGCAGTAACATCACTGAGAAGAGCAGCAGAAGAGGTGACTTCACTGAGAAGAGGAGTAGAACAGCGCTGGACATTGGAGATACTGGAGAGCGGTGACGTCACTGAGAAGAGGAACAGAACAGTACTGGACACCAGAGATACGGGACAGCAGTGACATCACTGAGAAGAGGAGCAGAAGAGGTGACTTCACTGAGAAGAGGAGTAGAACAGCGCTGGACATTGGAGATACTGGATAGCGGTGACTTCACTGAGATGAGGAGCAGAACAGCGCTGGACACCATCGATACTGGAGAGCGGTGACTTCACTGAGATGAGGAGCAGAACAGCACTGGACACCAGAGAGCAGCAGTGGGTGGGTGTATTATCACACTACAGGCACATACACATATTCCATCAATACTGATGTCTGTGGTGCGGCTGTTTTTTTTTGTATTTCCTCTGTTTCTCTTCTGTACCCTCCTGTGGTATAGAGCGCTGCTTACAAGGAACCTGACAGCAGATACATGTCACATGTGGGTCGAGCAGACTGTATCAGGCAGTGGCTGTATGATCTCCGCTAGGCTTGTGTGACTCAAAGGCTGCGGAGATTCAGAGAAAAACAAACTTCAATAGCGGTCGGGGACTGAGCATCATGAAATACTTTTCAGATATGCGTGACCTGGTGGCTTCTGCTCACAGCCAATGATGGTCGTGTCTTTCTGTACACGCACACAGGAATACGTTAGACCTGTGGGTTACTGGCACCGCTCACCTCCCGACACCTGGAAGTGACACTTGACAAGCTCCAGAGGTGAAGCAATAACAGAGAATATTTGGGCCTCCTAAATCCTCCATAGAAAAGAATTTACTCCAAAATACAAATATTGATTTTGGAAATGTCATGATAAATTTACAATCCTTATAACAACCTAACAAGACAATTAGAATTTGTATAGTGCCGCCATATAGTAGTTGTCCAGTAACTGGTAATAATCATCTCATGTGTATGCTCTATTTGGCTTTTAAGCAGAGAAAAATCCCACATTACATTCCACAGATAAAACTGTCTTGAAAATGGGAAATTGTGCCAGAATTGGGAAGCAAATAATGCTGGAAATGTGAGCAAGAGACTGTGTAAGGCCTCTGCCACACTCACGTGAAATTCACGCACGTGCCGAGAGACACGTATTTTCCCTGCGTGTTGTGTGCAGGTAAGTACGTGTCTCTGGTACGTGCGTGACACGTGTGTTCTACGTGTGCTATCCGCGATAGCACACGTAGAACCGGTAATTATTATACTCACCTGGTCCTTCCTGATGTCCGCGCTGCTGTCCGTGGTGCTGATCCTCAGGCTCCAGCCCTCCCGTCTCCCCGCTGCTGCTGCTGCCAGGCTGTGAAGTGAATATTCAATGAGAATAATGAGCGGCGGTCGGCAGCAAGAGGCAGCAGCGGCAGAGGCAGGAGGGCTGGAGAAGGTGAGTTAATGTTTTTTTTTTTTTTTAACTGACATGTGTGTTTTCTCCGGCGCGTGTCACACGGGACCGCATCCACACTACACCCGTGTGGTGCGGGTGCGGGCCGTGTGACACCCGTGCTGCCGGCGAAAAACCGGACATGTCAGCGCTTTGAAAATCGCACACACGTACAAACGCACACGGACACACGTTCCGTGTGGTTTTACGTGTGTGTGCCTGCTACAATAGGGTAGCATTGGTTAAAGTGTCTCCGTGCCGCCGGTACGTGTAAAAAATGACAAACACGTGCCGGAGGCACGGATGTGTGGCACAGGCCTAAGGCTGGGGATACACGAGCGTATTACATGTTATATGCTAATGAACCTCGGCTCCCGCTCTGCTGCGAGTGTGAGCCACGTGTCATTATACTGTGATCGGATCACCGCTGCGGAGGAGAGGGAGGGATTATCACTGCACTGTGTTAACATCCAAGTGCAGTGCAATGTTTCACTTGCACCCATAGACTTGTATGGGTGCGAGTGAATATGGCTCGGCTTACACTCGGGCTGAGAAATAAAATCGCAGATGGGAACGGCCCCATAGAGTAACATGGGTCCGAAGGGAATGTGGTTATTTATTTTTTTTTTATATACAGTACAGACCAAAAGTTTGGACACACCTTCTCATTCAAAGAGTTTTCTTTATTTTCATGACTCTAAAAATTGTAGATTTACATTGAAGGCATTAAAACTATGAATTAAAACATGTGGAATGAAATACTTAAAGTGTGAAACAACTGAAAATATGTCTTATATTCTAGGTTCTTCAAAGTAGCCACCTTTTGCTTTGATTACTGCTTTGCACACTCTTTGCATTCTCTTGATGAGCTTCAAGAGGTAGTCACCGGAAATAGTTTTCCAACAGTCTTGAAGGAGTTCCCAGAGATGCTAAGCACTTGTTGGCTCTTTTGCCTTCACTCTGCGATCCAGCTCACACTAAACCATCTCGGTTGGGTTCAGGTCTGGTGACTGTGGAGACCAGGTCATCTGGCGTAGCACCCCATCACTCTCCTTCTTAGTCAAATTGCCCTTACACAGCCTGGAGGTGTGTTTGGGGTCATTGTCCTGTTGAAAAATAAATGATGGTCCAACTAAAAGCAAACCGGATGGAATAGCACGCCTCTCCAAGATGCTGTGGTAGCCATGCTGGTTTAGTATGCCTTCAATTTTGAATAAATCCCCAACAGTGTCACCAGCAAACCCCCCCCCCCCCCCACACCATCACATCTCCTCCACTGGTCTGATGTCCATTCTTTGTGTTCTTTAGCAAAAACAAGTCTCTTCTGCTTGTTGCCTGTCGTTAGCAGTGGTTTCCTAGCAGCTATTTTACCATGACGAAGCGAGTGTGAAACGCGCGTAGAGGTGCTGGGCAGTGTGGTTCAACAGGTTGTGGTCTCTAACAACTCTTAAATTCTGCCTCCAGCAGTTTACCAGGTTTTGGTCTTTCTTTTCCCCCCTCCCCCCTCCTGGATGACAGGATAGCATGGTATGCATCTTAGGTTTTTATCGACCTGAATGCTGGTAAACCTTTATATAGGTAATGACTAAAATTCAATTGCAGAAATGTATGCTCTGATTCATGTAATCCGCGGTGGTTTTTCATATGCACAATATGTATGCATTTGCATGGTGTGGTAATTAAAACATCAGTACTTAATTATACCTGCTGGAGTGTTAGTTTTTGCATGATTATTCCTGATGTACTTGGGATACATTCATACACCTTTTTTATGATTGTTACAGTATATTAGACTGTCGGTCTTATGAAATTACCCTTGATGTATTTTGGGGTGTATGCATATATCCATTTTTTGACCACTACAATGTACCAACTCTAATACCACACTGTCCCAGGATTGTTTCTGTGTTTTTAAGGGGTAACTACTTTTTACTGTGTGTTTTTTGATATCTGTCTCTAATCATGTGATATACTGTTTTGTTGGTATCATGTTAATAAAATTTGTATACTTTTTGAAATCTTGTGTATTTTCTCTGATGCACTATGTGATTACGCAGGTCTAATGTAGGTTTATTTTACCATGAAGGCCTGCTGCACAAAGTCTCCTCTTAATAGTTGTACTAGAGATGAGAAGGTGTGTCCAAACTTTTGGTCTGTACTGTATATATTGCATTCCAAGCTGCCCGTTTTACTCACCGTGTGTCCTAGCACTAAGAAAGAGACCGGGAGAAAATGCTATCAAGCTGTACAAATCTATAACACAGAGAGTGCCGGACCCCCGGGACTGAGCTCACGCAGAGAAATGGGGCTGTAAGGCCGAAACTGGGTGTGACAAGGAGGAACACGATAATATACCTGTTCGTTCTGCAGCTGTTGTACACACGGCTCCGCTCTACACACACACACACACACACACACACACACACACACACACACACACACACACACACACACACACACACACACACACACACACCGGTGCTCCTTACACATTGCAGACCACGGCTCTGCTCCGTACATTTTGTTATTTCTCCTCTCACGTGTAATGAATATCTCCTGCAGTTTTGCTGAAGGCGATTCAAGTGTCGGTAAATGAGAGGAGAATTAGTGATATGGAAGGAGTCTATGAGAAACGTATTGAGCTGCCGACTCCGAGGAGGAAACTGCTTGATGTGTGTGTGGCCTAAATATATAGGATTTATTAGTAGATAGAAAAAACTGACTATTGTAAAATACTAAAAATAGTAACACATAATGTCCCCCGCTACTCCTGTGCCTCCGCTGCTGGGGTCCCCGTTAGCCTCTGGCTTTCCTATCAATTTAATCAGTGATAACAACCGTGATCTCTGCAGTCAATCAGTGGCTGAAGCATTGACCAAAATAACCAGTGATTGGGAGCAGAGGTGACGTCTTAGTCAGCAATTCTATTTACGTTCCAGTCCATATGTGACGCTCCTGGACTAGTCAGGGTGTCACAGGGTACTGCACTCCTTTCTCTTTTGGTGCAGGGCTCAACCCCCCCATGGTTCTGGGATCCTAACCTTTGGTATTGCTCCATCAGCATTCAAATCCTAACCACACCTCACACCACACCCTGTCAGGCACACCAGTGGGAGGTCTAGCTGGAAAAGGGGACAGGCAGGCTGGTGGTGGGAGGGACATAGTCAGTTGAGTGGTAGCCCTCAGAGAGTGAGGAGCGGAGGGAGTTGTAGTTCCCTGGGAGACGTTGGCTAGGTTGCAGTCGGTGGTCTGGGACCTGAGGAGTTGGAGACTCAGTCGCAGGGTTTTGGAGAACTGTGCTAGGCTTAGTTTTGGAGAACGGTCAGCACCGGAGTATCTAGTAACCGAACCGGTACCGAACACGGCGGGGTATTGTACCCTAGATGAGGGAGTAGCTTCACGCAACCTGATAATTCACCTGTGGAAGATAGTCTTTTTATGAACTTTCCCCAAGAGCTCAGAGATCGAAGGTACCAACACAAAGAGGGGGATAGGGCTTTCCAGCTTATGCGGCCCACTGAAATCCCAAGTGTCAGCCATCGAGAGCACAGCTCCCCTATCTAACAGTAGGGAGCGGGCCCATGACAGCTTCAAGCCAAGGGGTCACTCAGAACATCTAAATTCTAGTGCATGGAGGCAGGTTACAAACCATCAGCAATACCAATGGGAGCGGACTCCCGGACAAGCTCCCCTGAAGTGGCAACAGCACCCAGAGACTTGGTTTACTACTGTGTCAGTCTGCTTTATGGTCTCATCAACACCGACACGGCCTGAGTGAGTACGCTGTCCAACCTGCACCACGCTCCCCTACACTTCATCCCATCCAGAGTCCCGAGGCCTCCCCTACCTGTGGAGGGAACGTCATCTGGCTGCCCCACTCCATCTTCCCCGAGTACTCCCATCGACAGCGGCAGTACTCCCCTTACCGCGAGCCACGGGTGGTGTCACGAACTCTTATCCCCTGTAAATACCCCCTTTTAACTTTGAGTGGCTGCAAGGCCCTGGGTCCGGAGACCCTCAACACAGCAACCCCCCCCCCTCCCCGGATCCGAGCAGTTTGACTGCTGCAGGGAAGGCACACATACGAATCAAGAGCACAACTTCTACACGTTCTGTCTCCTCATATTTTTCCCCTTATTATCTCCAGTAATTGTATTATTACAGCGGATTCTTTATGATGTAACATCGTCATCTCCCCATTCAGGTCCCTACAATATCGGATCCTCTCAGTGGAGATCTTCTTTAGAAGAGAATTCTCCTGATTGCCCTGTGAAGGATGGATATGGACAGGGACAAGATGGCGGAGAGGATATTACACCTCACCCTAGAGATCCTCTTCCGGCTTACTGGAGAGGTGAGAGATTCTGATGATGTCACATTACACCATTCATATCTATGGGAATAATGGACAGAACTGGAGAGGTGAGAGGACTCTGGAAATGTCTGTAGTGAGATTTATTACTGTGTCTCTCCATAACCAGGATTACACAGTAGTGAAGAAGACCTCTAGTGAGCGCTGTCAGGCCCCTGTGTCTGAGGGATGGGGAAGACCCCTGAGCCCAATCACGGGGCCTCCACCTCACCCCCCGATAAATGAGGACATCAATGACCAGAAGATCCTAGAACTCACCTACAAGATGATTGAGCTGCTGAATGGAAAGGTGACACTGCTGGGACATTATACAGTAACGCTATGAAGGGATCGGGGGGTGACGGTATCATTGTATGTGTCAGGTTCCTATACGGTGTCAGGACGTCACCATCTATTTCTCCATGGAGGAGTGGGAGTATTTACAAGGACACAAAGATCTGTACAAGGACGTCATGATGGAGGTTCCCCAGCCCCTCACATCACCAGGTAATAGACAGGACTAAATACACACGGCCTATAATTATCTGCATGTAAGGAATGAATTCAGTCCCTGTATTTGTCTCCTCCAGATCTATCCAGTAAGAGGACAACACCAGAGAGATGTCCCCGTCCTCTTCTCCCACAGGACTGTAAACAAGAAGATCCCGATGTTCCTCAGGATCATCAGGTAGATGGAGAGAAGGTGCATGAAATCTCCCTATGATGTGTAGACGGCTGTGAAGGTCTTGTGCTCAGTCTTGTTTTATCCTCCAGTATTATATGGTTTATACTTGTTTAGTGAGAGCGGTGGAGATGGCAGGATTAGGAGAGATAAGAGCTTTGATGATTCCTAGTTCTCGTTCACACTACTGTATTTTCAGTATGAGTGCTGTCCATAAAATAACCCAACGGATCGCCCTCAGGCCATTGTTATTGGATGTGGAGGTGCAGATGGGGGATTTTTCTTTCTCACTGACCGAATCTGAGTGTGAGAATAATCCCAGCATCCTCTAGTGCCTTCTGTAAAATTGGATAAGACTCATCCATTCAGGTCTGTGCCTGCACAAAACCTCAGATTCCCACCAGCTCCACCACACAGCAGACGTTGTGTTACGGATACATTGCAATTCTTTAATGACTTACATTAAAATTACCATATTTTTTGGATTATAAGACGCACTTTTCCTCCACTTTTTCCTTTTCCAAAAATTTGGGAGGAAAATGATGAGTGCGTCTTTTGCAAATGTAGTTTACCGGGAGGTGGAAAATGGGAGCTGTGCTGGCTGCAGTGGGCTCTGTGCTGGATGGGGTGGGCTCTGTGCTGGCTGCGGTGGGCGCTGTGCTGGATGGGGTGGGCACTGTGCTGGATGGGGTGGGCACTGTGGGGGCTGTGCTGGTTGCGGTGGGGGCTGTGCTGGCTGCGGTGGGGGATGTGCTACCTGCAGTGGGGGCTGTGTGCAGCAGGGCGGTGTGGTGGGTGAGATGCTCTGTCAGCAGTGTAGGTTTCAAATAATGACTCCCGGAGTCGGCGCATGCGCCGATGGAGCTCTCTGTTCAAGATCTCATCTGCGCACGCTCCGCCTCCAACCTATTGATCTCCCAGCAGCGGACTAAAGGAAAATGGTGCCGCCGGAGGTGGCGTGTGTGCAATTGAGCTCTTGGCTCAATGACAAGCCGATATCTCATCTGCGCACGCGCTGACTCCAGATATAACTTCTTTGAAGCCCGCACTGCTGACAGAGCATCTGTGACACCCGTCGCACAGCCCTGCTCCACACAGCCAGCACAGTTCCCACCGTAGCCACCACAGCCCCCACCGAAGCGCCTGGAGCATCGCCCTACTCCAGAACTGCCCCTGCCTCCTGTGACCCCCACTCCACCACCGCTGTAGCCCACCGCTGTAGCCCATCTTCGGTATGAAATAGAACGGCCCCCCCTTCTTTTTTTTTTTTTTTTTTTTTTTACCTTTTTTATCTTTAAATTTGGGGTGCATCTTATAAAATTAAAAATGGGGTATAGCCAAGTCTGTTGTGGTTTTCTAAATGACTTTTTTTGTCTTCTCATATTAATGTTTTTTGTGCCAAATTCTTCAGAATGGAGCAAGTGGATCATGAATTTTAAGCATAATAGAAACGCTTGGTATTTTTTCCTTTTGACCTGTGTTTGTGACTTTTTAGTGCAAAAAGTCTCATGTTTTCCTAAATGGCGGCAAGTTTACACTAAAATATTTGATATACAAAAAAACTGGAGTAAATTTAGGTTGAAGGTAGACAAAACCGTTCCCTGAAAAACTATTCATACCCGGTGAACTTTTCCACCTTTTTTCACATTACAGCCACAAACAAATGTATTTCTTCGTCGCTCTATTGGGAGACCCAGACGATTGGGTGTATAGCACTGCCTCCGGAGGCCACACAAAGCAATTACACTAAAAAGTGTAAGGCCCCTCCCCTTCTGGCTATACACCCCCAGTGGGATCACTGGCTCACCAGTTTTCTGCTTTGTGCGAAGGAGGTCAGACATCCACGCATAGCTCCACTGTTTGTAGTCAGCAGTAGCTGCTGGCTATATCGGATGGAAGAAAAGAGGGCCCATATGGGGCCCCCAGCATGCTCCCTTCTCACCCGCGGTGGTGCTTGTAAGGTTGAGGTACCTATTGCTGGTACAGAGGCTGCAGCCCACATGCTGTTTTCCTTCCACATCCCCTGGAGGGCTCTGTGGAAGTGGGATCTTGCCGGCCCCCAAGCCCTGGGGCCGGGCTCCATCCACAGACCCATAGAACCTGCTGGATTTGGAGCGGGAGTGCCGTTCAGGGACAAGGCCCTGCAACTTTCAGGTACTCTGTGTCCCCGGCAGGCACGGACACTCTCAGGCTTGCTGAGCGTTATAGTGCGCCGGGGACAGTAGCGCTGTGCGCCGGGGTTAGGTCACTGCAGCTTTGCTGAGTGACGTTTCATGTTGGGAACTACTGCGCCGACCGCTCCTGGAGCGGCGGCGCAGCTGCGACTTGTAGTGCGCCGGGGACTTTGCGCCGACCGCGCTTTTACGGCGGCGGCGCTTCTAACTTTAGCCCCCGGCTTCTGCGGCCTAGTGCCGCTTCGTTCCCGCCCCCACCCTGTCAATCAGGGTAGGGGAGAGACGCTGCTCAATTAACAGCGCCGAGGGCTGGAGCTTTATTTACATGCTCCAGCCCTCTCACTAGGCACAGGGGGAAGCAGACTTCCCGCTCTTCGTCGGTGTACGCCCAGGGCCCGCCCCCCCCTCTCCACAAGGACGCCGGCAGCCATTACACATGCGGTCTGGCTGGGGAAAGGCAGCAGGCTCTGGGGGACCCAGACTAGAGGGATTTCTGGCGTCCACACACCGCTCCTAAGCGGGTGGTAAGCAGCACAGTAGTGCTGGCCCCTCTAGTGCCTCAGTGTTATATTAGTGTACTTTTTTCTTGGTACCATATATATATATATATATATATATTTATATAGTGCACTGTAAGGTCGCTTCTTGGCTGGACACCCTGTACTGCTCTGAGGAGGCAGCAACATGTCATCTGCAAAACGCAAGGGTGCCAAGGCATAATCTACCAGCAGGCTCCAACGACTCTCATTGTGTGCAGTCCAGGCCAGTTGCTCAGACCATGGACACTGCTGTGTCTATGCTCTCCGGTCCCCCTCAGTTGGAACTAATCCGTACTTCAGGGGGGTCTCAAGCATCACAGGCTGAAGTCTCTGACTCAGATGACAGTCCCAGGCAGCCTAAGCGAGCTCGCTGGGAAAGACCCTCCACGTCTTCACACTGTTCAGGGTCTCAGCGACAAGAGTCTCTCTGTGATGAGACTGAGGACGGTGACCAGGATTCTAATCCTGAGGCCCCTCTCAATCTGGATGCCCCTGATGGTGACGCCATGGTTAATGACCTTATATCGGCAATTAATAGGCTGTTGGATATTTCTCCCCCAGCCCCTTCTGCAGAGGAGGCAGCTGCACAGCAGGAGAAGTTCCATTTCCTATATCCCAAGCGTAAATTAAGTGCTTTTTTGGACCACTCTGACTTCTGAGAATCGATCCAGAAACACGACGCTCATCCAGACAAGCGTTTCTCTAAACGTTCTAAGGATACCCGTTATCCTTTTCCCTCTGAGGTGGCCAAACGCTGGACCCAGTGTCCAAAGGTGGATCCCCCAATTTCCAAGCTTGCGGCTAGATCCATAGTCGCAGTAGAGGATGGCGCTTCACTTAAAGATGCCAACGACAGACAGATGGACCTTTGGTTGAAATCTGTCTATGAATCTATCGGCGCGTCGTTTGCTCCAGCATTCGCGGCCGTGTGGGCACTCCAAGCTATTTCAGCTGGTTTAGCACAGGTGGATGCTTTCATACATCCAGCAGTGCCGCAAGTGGCGTCCCTAACTTCGCAAATGTCTGCGTTTGCGACCTATGCTATCAATGCTGTCCTAGAATCTACGAGCCGTACCGCTATGGCGTCCGCCAATTCTGTGGTTTTGCGCAGAGCCTTGTGGTTAAAGGACTGGAAAGCAGATGCTGGTTCCAAAAAATGCTTAACCAGCTTGCCATTATCTAGAGACAGACTGTTTGGTGAGCCATTGGCTGAAATCATAAAACAGTCCAAGGGTAAGGACTCTTCCTTACCACAGCCCAGAGCAAGTAAACCTCAACAGAAGAAGTGGCAGTCGAGGTTTCGGTCCTTTCGAGGCTCGGGCAAGGCCCAATTCTCCTCGTCCAAAAGGACTCAGAAAGAACAAGGGAGGTCAGATTCCTTGCGGGCTCACTCACGCCCCAGGAAAACAAATGGAGGAACCGCTTCCAAAGCGACTACCTCATGACTTTCGGCCTCCTCCCTCCGCATCCTCAGTCGGTGGCAGGCTCTCCCGCTTTTGCGACATTTGGCTGTCACAGGTCAAAGACCGGTGGGTAACAGACATTCTGTCTCGCGGGTACAGAATCGAGTTCAGTTCTCGGCCTCCACTTCGGTTCTTCAGAACCTCCCCACACCCCAACCGAGCAGATGCCCTGCTGCAGGCGGTGGACTCTCTAAGAGCAGAAGGAGTCGTGATCCCTGTCCCCCCTCACGAACGGGGGCGAGGATTTTACTCCAATCTCTTTGTGGTTCCAAAAAAGGACGGCTCCTTCCGTCCTGTTCTGGACCTAAAACTGCTCAACAAGCATGTGAACGCCAGGCGGTTCCGGATGGAATCCCTCCGCTCAGTCATTGCCTCAATGTCTCAAGGAGATTTCCTAGCATCAATAGACATCAAAGATGCTTATCTCCACGTGCCGATTGCTACAGAGCACCAACGCTTTCTACGCTTCGTGATAGGAGACGACCATCTTCAGTTCGTAGCTCTGCCATTTGGTCTGGCGACAGCCCCTCGGGTGTTCACCAAGATCATGGCGGCAGTGGTAGCAGTCTTGCACTCTCACGGACACTCTGTGATCCCTTACTTGGACGATCTACTGGTCAAGGCACCCTCTCAAGAGGCATGCCAACTCAGCCTGAATGTTGCACTGGAGACTCTCCAGGCGTTCGGGTGGATCATCAACTTCCCAAAGTCAAATCTGTCACCGACCCAATCACTAACGTATCTTGGCATGGAGTTTCATACTCTATCAGCGATAGTGAAGCTTCCGCTGGACAAGCAGCGGTCTCTACAGACTGGGGTGCAGGCTCTCCTTCAAAGTCAGCCGCACTCCTTAAGACGCCTCATGCACTTCCTCGGGAAGATGGTGGCGGCAATAGAGGCGGTTCCGTTTGCGCAGTTTCATCTGCGTCCACTTCAATGGGACATTCTCCGCCAATGGGACGGGAAGTCAACATCCCTGGACAGGAAAGTCTCCCTTTCCCAGACGGCCAAAGACTCTCTGCAGTGGTGGCTTCTTCCCACCTCATTATCACAGGGAAGATCCTTCCTACCACCGTCTTGGGCGGTGGTCACGACAGATGCGAGTCTGTCAGGGTGGGGAGCAGTCTTTCTCCACCACAGGGCTCAGGGTACGTGGTCTCAGCAGGAGTCCACCCTTCAGATCAATGTTCTGGAAATCAGAGCAGTGTATCTTGCCCTACTAGCCTTCCAGCAGTGGCTGGAAGGAAGGCAGATCCGAATTCAGTCGGACAACTCCACAGCGGTGGCATACATCAACCACCAAGGGGGGACACGCAGTCGGCAAGCCTTCCAGGAAGTCCGGCGGATTCTGATGTGGGTGGAAGCCACAGTCTCCACCATATCCGCAGTTCACATCCCCGGCGTAGAAAACTGGGAAGCAGACTTCCTCAGTCGCCAGGGCATGGACGCAGGGGAATGGTCCCTTCACCCAGACGTGTTTCAGGAAATCTGTCGCCGCTGGGGGGTGCCGGACGTCGACCTAATGGCGTCACTGCACAACAACAAGGTCCCAACCTTCATGGCACGGTCTCGCGATCAAAGAGCGCTGGCGGCAGACGCCCTAGTGCAAGATTGGTCGCAGTTCCGGCTCCCTTATGTGTTTCCACCTCTGGCACTCTTGCCCAGAGTGCTACGCAAGATCAGATCCGATTGCAGCCGCGTCATACTTGTCGCCCCAGACTGGCCGAGGAGGGCGTGGTATCCGGATCTGTGGCAGCTCACGGTCGGACCGTGGGCACTCCCACACCGACCAGACTTACTGTCCCAAGGGCCGTTTTTCCATCGGAATTCTGCGGCCCTGAACCTGACTGTGTGGCCATTGAGTCCTGGATCCTAACGTCTTCAGGATTGTCCCAAGGTGTCGTTGCCACCATGAGACAGGCTAGGAAGCCCACGTCCGCTAAGATCTACCACAGAACGTGGAGGATATTTTTATCCTGGTGCTCTGCTCAGGGAGTGTCTCCCTGGCCATTTGCATTGCCTACCTTTCTTTCTTTCCTGCAATCTGGGTTAGAAAAAGGTTTGTCGCTCGGCTCCCTTAAAGGTAAGGTCTCGGCGCTATCCGTCTTTTTTCAGAGGCGTTTGGCACGCCTTCCTAAGGTGCGCACGTTCCTACAGGGGGTTTGCCATATCGTACCCCCGTACAAGCGGCCGTTAGATCCAGGGCTGTGGAGTCGGAGTCGGAGTCGTGGAGTCGGAGTCGGAGTCGGAGCTCATTTTGGTGGAGTCGGAGTCGGAGTCGGTATAAAATGCACCGACTCCGACTCCTAAAATATATAATAAATTGGGGACAGGAGTGCAATGCAGAATGTGCTGAATATTTTACTAAATAATAACATTTAGTATAATGCTTATATTTAAGTGAAAAATTTATTGTAGTACAATGTGAACATCAGACATTTAATTGTTTTTATGATACAATAATCAAAAGATATTTGGATAGAACATAAAATATTTATTGGAATACAACTTTAGAACACAAAAAAACTAATAAATTGTAAATATGTAATATATATAATACAGTGTATATACACACACACAAGATATATATGTAATCTACTGTATATTACATAGTGTATTACATATTTACAATTTATTACAGTTTTTTGTGTTCTAAAGTTGTATTCCAATAAATATATTTTATGTTCTATCCAAATATCTTGATTATTGTATCATAAAAATTATTAAATGTCTGATGTTCACATACACATATTCATGTACTACAATAAATTTTTCACCTAACTATAAGCAATATATGTAGGAGTCGGAGTCGGAGCCGGAGTCGGAGCCGGAGTCGGAGTCGGTGCAAGAGAATTTGAGGAGTCGGAGTCAGAGTCGAAGGTTTGGCTTACCGACTCCACAGCCCTGGTTAGATCCATGGGATCTGAACAGGGTACTAGTTGCCCTCCAGAAGCCGCCCTTCGAGCCTCTGAAGGAGGTTTCACTTTCTAGACTATCACAGAAAGTGGCTTTTCTGGTAGCGATCACATCTCTTCGGAGAGTGTCTGAGCTGGCAGCACTATCATCCAAGGCTCCCTTCCTGGTCTTCCACCAGGACAAGGTTGTGCTGCGTCCTATTCAGGAGTTTCTCCCGAAGGTGGTATCCTCTTTTCATCTTAATCAGGATATCTCTTTGCCTTCGTTTTGTCCTCATGCAGTTCATCGGTATGAGAAGGATTTACATTTGTTAGATCTGGTGAGAGCACTCAGAATCTACATTTCCCGCACGGCGCCCTTGCGCCGTTCGGATGCACTCTTTGTCCTTGTCGCTGGTAAGCGCAAAGGGTCGCAGGCTTCTAAAGCCACCCTGGCTCGATGGATCAAAGAACCAATTCTTGAAGCCTACCGTTCTGCTGGGCTTCCGGTTCCATCAGGGCTGAAGGCCCATTCTACCAGAGCCGTGGGTGCATCCTGGGCATTACGACACCAGGCTACGGCTCAACAGGTGTGCCAGGCAGCTACCTGGTCGAGTCTGCACACTTTCACCAAACATTATCAGGTGCATACCTATGCTTCGGCGGACGCCAGCCTAGGTAGAAGAGTCCTGCAGGCGGCAGTTGCCTCCCCGTAGGGGAGGGCTGTCTTGCAGCTCTAACATGAGGTATTTCTTTACCCACCCAGGGACAGCTTTTGGACGTCCCAATCGTCTGGGTCTCCCAATAGAGCGACGAAGAAGAAGGGAATTTTGTTACTTACCGTAAATTCCTTTTCTTCTAGCTCTTATTGGGAGACCCAGCACCCGCCCTGTTGTCCTTCGGGATTGTTGGTTTGTTTGCGGGTACACATGTTGTTCATGTTGAACGGTTTGCAGTTCTCCGATGTTACTCGGAGAGAATTTGTTTAAACCAGTTATTGGCTTTCCTCCTTTTTGCTTTTGCACTAAAACTGGTGAGCCAGTGATCCCACTGGGGGTGTATAGCCAGAAGGGGAGGGGCCTTACACTTTTTAGTGTAATTGCTTTGTGTGGCCTCCGGAGGCAGTGCTATACACCCAATCGTCTGGGTCTCCCAATAAGAGCTAGAAGAAAAGGAATTTACGGTAAGTAACAAAATTCCCTTCTTTATTGGGGTTTTATGTGATAACACAAAGTAGCAAACATTTGTGAAGTATAAAGGAAATTATACATGGGTTTCTAAATATTTTAAGAAATATAACTCTGAAAATTGTGATGTGCATTAGTATTCAGCCCCTGAGTGAATACTTTTTCAGGACCTTCCTTTGCTGAAATTACTATTGGAAGTCTTTCGGGGGATGTGTCTACCAGCTTTGCACATCTAGAGGTGACATTTTTGCCCCTTCTACATTACAAAATAGCTCTATCTCAGGTAAATTGGATGAAGGCGTCTGTGAAGCATCTTTCAATTCTTATGTTTTGCTTTTAAAAATGTCCACTCTTCACTAAAGGCCAAATTTGTGGAGACTACGACCTATAATTGTCCTGTTGATAGATTCTTCCCCTGGAGCTCTGGATTTCTCCTGCTTTTCCACTAACCACAGGCCTCTTGGCTGCTTCTCTATAATTAGTGTGCTCCTTGCTTGGAATGTCCGTTTAGGTGGACGGCCATGCCTCTGTAGTTTTGCACTTGTGCTATATGTGAAAACGCAGCATCTGGAGATTTGTGTGAGGGGTGAACTGTTCTTAATTAGGCCAGAAATATTGATCCTTTGATTCCCAAATCAAGAGAAGGTAGCCATTCATTGTTTCATGTCAGACTGACTGGAGCCCTATTGCCTGCTACAAGTGAATCTCAATAAATTAGAATATCATCATAAAGTTATTTTTTTTCAGTTCATCAATACAAAAAGGTAAATGCATATATTATATTATATAGTCATTACAAACAGTGATCTATTTCAAGTGTTTATTTTTTTTAATGTTGATGATTATGGCTTACAGCCAATGAAAACCCAAAAGTCATTTATCTCAGAAAATGAGAATAATATATAAGACCAGCTGAAAAAAATTGTTAAACTCAAAAATGTTAGCCTACTGAAAAGTGTGTACAGTAAATGCACTCTCCTTTTGCATGAATTACTGCATCAGTGCGGCGTGACATGGAGGTGATCAGCCTATGGTACTGCTGAGGTGTTATGGAAGCCCAGGTTGCTATGATAGCAGCCTTCAGCTCATCCGCATTGTTGGGTCTGGTGTCTCTCGTCTTCCTCATGACAATACTCCATAGATTCTCAATGGGGTTTAGGTCAGGCCAGTTTGCTGGTCAATCAAGCACAGTGATACTGTTGTTATTCAACCAGGTATTGGGACTTTTGGCAGTGTAGACAGATGACAAGTCCTGCTGGAAAATGAAATCTCCAAAAAGCTTGTCAGCAGAGGGAAGCATGAAGTGCTCTAAAATTTCCTGATAGGCGGCTGTGCTGACTTTGGTCTTGATAAAACACTGGACTTACACCAGCAGATGACCTGGCTCCCCAAGCCATCACTGATTGTGGAAACGTCACACTTTACTTCAAGCAGCTTGGATTATGGCCTCTCCACTATTCCTCCAGACTCTGGGCTCTAAAATTGTGCAGAATATTATGTGTGGCCGCACTAGTGACTTGTATAGAGGCAAAACTGTTCTTGTCCGGAGCATCTATGCCTCGTTCAATGCATCATATTATTTTATCTGCCTTGGCCGCAGCTTCCTGGCACTGGTTGGTTTTCTCGTTTTCCCACACACCCACGTCTTTTTCAGTGTCATTATTATACAGTAATTTTGCAGAATATTTTAAATTGCAGTTTAAGAATCAGACAAAAAAAATCCCCAATACACGAATACTTATAAAATAGTCATGTGCCATACATGTGGAGTAAAAGCCACTTCTTAATATTATTGGATCAAGGATCCTCATTTCAGTTCCTGCAGCCCAAAACCATGAATTGTCTTCTCCTTCATGCCATACATGTTAGCGTTGTTTCTGCAGCCGGTGATCGGATATAAAGTCTCCAGTAATTATTATATTACTATACAGGATTCTTTATGATGTTACATCGTCATCTTCTCCCCATTTAGGTCCCTACAATATCGGATCCTCTCAGTGGAGATCTTCTATACAAGAAAATTCACTTCATTGACTCCTCAAGGATGGATATGGACAGGGACAAGATGGCGGAGAGGATATTACACCTCACCCTAGAGATCCTCTTCCGGCTTACTGGAGAGGTGAGAGATTTGATGACGTCACATTACATCATTCTTATCTATGGGAATAACAGATGGACAGAACTGGAGAGGTGAGGACTCTGGAAATGTCTGTAGTGAGATTTATTACTGTGTCTCTCCATAACCAGAATTACACAGTAGTGAAGAAGACCTCTAGTGAGCGCTGTCAGGCCCCTGTGTCTGAGGGATGGGGAAGACTCCTGAACCCAATCACGGGGCCTCCATCTCACCCCCCGATACATGAGGACATCAATGACCAGAAGATCCTAGAACTCGCCTACAAGATGATTGAGCTGCTGACTGGAGAGGTGACACTGCTGGGAATGCTGGGACAATATACAGTAACGCTATGAAGGGATCAGGGGTGACGGTATCATTGTATGTGTCAGGTTCCTATAAGGTGTCAGGACGTCACCGTTTATTTCTCCATGGAGGAGTGGGAGTATTTCGAAGGACACAAAGATCTGTACAAGGACGTCATGATGGAGGATCCCCAGCCCCTGACATCACCAGGTAATAGACAGGACTAAATACACACGGCCTATAATTATCTGTATGTAAGGAATTAATTCGGTCCCCGTATGTGTCTCCTCCAGTTCTATCCAGTAAGAGGACAACACCAGAGAGATGTCCCCGTCCTCTTCTCCCACAGGACTGTAAACAAGAAGATCCCGATGTTCCTCAGGATCATCAGGTAGATGGAGAGAAGGTGTCATGAAATCTCCCTATGATGTGTAGACGGCTGTGAAGATCTTGTGCTCAGTCTTGTTTTATCCTCCAGTAGTGTATGTTTTATACTTGTGTAATGAGAGCGGTGGAGATGGCAGGATTAGAGCTGATCGTAGATGTGACTTCTCCATCCGTCTGTGACTTTTACAATATTTGTTTCAGGGGGAAGATCTGACCCATATTAATACTACAGAGACATATGTGAGGTGTGATGAGCGGAGTAAAGAGGAGATTCCTACAGATAACCGCCCAGGTGAGTAGTGACCATTAAATGCAGAGAAGTCACAGATTCTTCTCAGTCACCGGCTGTGGCTGCTTTATCAGGATTGCAGTCTGGCATATCAAATGGTCACCATTCTGCTGCTAGATCACCACATGCTCCTGCACCCAATACTGTCCCCATTTATTTGGGCATTGGACGCCCTTCTGTTGGAATGAGATCTGTTTCAGAGAGATCTTACAGGTAGGATCCATCCTATCCCTGAAATTAGAAGATGTTAACCCTTAGGTGCCCAGATCTCTAATCTGCAATGACAAATGACAGTGTACATAAAATGTGCAGACAACTTAGAAAGTCATAGGAAGAGAAGTAAAATCTGTATGGTGGACCCCTAAGAGAAAGCGGAGGGTAATCATGCTGGTGTCATCCTAGATAGTTTGGTGCCGTGTTCACCAGTTGAAAAAAGATGGACTGCTCTCAGTGGGTAAAACCAAAATATGGTTTTCCATATTATAAGACACACTTTCTTTTTTTTTTTTTTTTTTTTGAGGACTTGGAGGAGTGGCTCAGAGTCACAGGACTGAAGGTTGGCGATACTGCGGCTGGTGGGTGTCACATCAGTGGTGACCATTGATCTGCCTTGTGGACTACTTTGAATCGGCGGCGGCTAATGCAATGAATTTCAAGAAAATGGCCGCAGAGGTCAATCTGTGCATGCTCCGCCTAGCTCTATTTTTCTTGAAGTCCATCGCATCAACCAAGATCAATGAGGCTTGCTACGACATCCCACGAGCCTGCAGTATCGCCAACCCTCCATCCACTGACCCTCCAGAGCCGCGATTCCTTCGAGCCTGGAGCATCATCGACTGTGCCTCCCGAGACCTTCCTTCCAACACCGCCGCTTTTTGCTGGTGAGCGAATATGATACGCACTAGGATTATAGGACTGACTCTAAATTTTAACAGTAAAAATCATTTTCTTTGTCGCTCCTAATTGGGAGACCCAGACAATTGGGTGTATAGCTACTGCCTCCGGAGGCCACACAAAGTATTACACTAAAAAGTGTAAGGCCCCTCCCCTTCTGGCTATACACCCCCCCGTAGGATCACGGGCTCCTCAGTTTTATGCTTTGTGCGAAGGAGGTCAGACATGCACGCATAGCTCCACTGTTTAGTCAGCAGCAGCTGCTGACTATGTCGGATGGAAGAAAAGAGGGCCCATACTAGGGCCCCCAGCATGCTCCCTTCTCACCCCACTTTCTGTCGGCGGTGTTTGTTAAGGTTGAGGTACCCATTGCGGGTACGGAGGCTGGAGCCCACATGCTGATTCCTTACCCATCCCCATTAGGGCTCTGGGTGAAGTGGGACTTTACCGGTCTCCGGGCACTGAGACCGTGCTCCATCCACAGCCCCTGGAGGATCTGCTGGATACGGAGCTGAGTTTCCTCAGGGACAGGACCCTGCTTCATCAAGGTACTCCGTGTCCCCGGGCATACCGCACGCACACTGCAGCATTGCTGGGTGTGTTAGTGCGCCGGGGTAAACAGCGCTGCTGCGCTTGTGCCATTCCTCACTACAGCTCTGCTGAGTGAGTAGACTTAGTACGAACGGCCGATCCGGCCGCTGGGGTCAGTGTTTACTGCGACGCGGCTGGGACTTGTGGTGCGCCGGGGACTTCCGCGCTGGCCGTGCATATATGACGGCCGCGCTTATTACTACAGTCCCCGGCTTTTGCGGCCTAGTTCGTATCGTTCCCGCCCCCAGACCTGCCAGTCAGGGGGAGGGCGGGACGCTGTACAGACCATCAGCGCTGAGAGCTGGAGTCTGTTTTACATACTCCAGCCCTCACACTAGGCACAGTGGGACGCAGTTTCCCGCACTTTGTTTGTGGCACGCCCAAGGTCCGCCCCTTTTCACAGGACGCCGGCAGCCATTCCTGTCTGCATGCTGAGCTGCAGAGGGGAGACGGGGAGACCCAGACACGGGATTCTACGACCTCACACCCGCTTTTCGGCGGGCGGTAAGCAGCCCTCAAGGGCTCTCCCCCACTTGTGCCATAGTGTACTTTGTATTTTGTGCTGGCAATACTTTGCACTGTACGGTCGCTGGTGATTTTCTGCTATATACCCTCCTAGATTACTCAAGGAGACAACAGCATGTCGTCCGCAAAAAGCAAGAGTGCCAAGGCACGGACTTTATATGCTGCTTGTACAGCATGTGGGGCTGCTCTACCGGCAGGTTCCACTGACCCCCATTGTGTGCAGTGCTCGGCCCCTGTGGCAATTGCTCAGCCGGGGCCTCTGCTAGAGGTGACCCAGGGAGAACCACCTGTGAATGCTGTCCAGGTGACAGGGACGGAGTTTGCAGCTTTTGCTGACAGATTGTCTATGACTATGTCTAAAATTCTTGAAACATTGCAGTCTAGACCAGTAACTCAGACCATGGGCACTGTTGATTCATTGCCCCCTGGTCCCCCTCAGCTGGAACACTTCCTAGCTCCGGGGGTGTCACATGCACCCCAGGGTGACGGCTCTGACTCGGACGACAGTCCCAGACAACCTAAGCGGGCTCGCTATGAGCGACCCTCAACTTCATCACACTGGTCAGGGTCCCAGCGGGACGACTCTCTGTGTGATGAGGCGGATGTAACTGATCAGGATTCTGATACTGGGGCCGCTCTCAATCTAGATACCCCGGATGGTGACGCCATAGTGAATGATCTTATAGCGTCCATCAATAAGATGTTAGATATTTCTCCACCAGCTCCTCCTGCGGAGGAGTCAGCTTCACAGCACGAGAAATTCCATTTCAGGTATCCCAAGCGTAAATTAAGCACTTTTCTGGACCACTCTGACTTTAGAGACGCAATCCAGAAACACCACGCTTATCCAGATAAGCGTTTCTCCAAACGGCTTAAAGATACACGCTATCCTTTTCCCCCTGACGTGGTCAAGGGCTGGACACAGTGTCCCAAGGTGGACCCTCCAATATCCAGGCTTGCAGCTAGATCCCTAGTTGCAGTGGAAGATGGGGCGGCACTTAAAGATGCCACTGACAGACAGATGGAGCTCTGGTTGAAATCCATCTATGAAGCTATTGGAGCGTCTTTGGCGCCAGCATTCGCAGCCGTATGGGCACTCCAAGCTATTTCAGCTGGGCTTACACAGGTCGACACGGTCACACGTACATCTGCTCCGCAGGTGGCACCATTGACCTCTCAAATGTCTGCATTCGCGTCTTACGCGATTAATGCTGTCCTAGACTCTACGAGCCGTACAGCGGTGGCGTCAGCCAACTCCGTGGTTTTACGCAGAGCCCTGTGGTTGAGAGAATGGAAGGCAGATTCTTCTTCCAAGAAGTGCTTAACCTGTTTGCCTTTTTCTCGTGACCGATTGTTTGGTGAGCGTTTGGATGAAATCATTAAACACTCCAAGGGTAAGGATTCATCCTTACCTCAACCCAGACAAAACAAACCCCAACAGAGGAGGGGACAGTCTGGTTTTCGGTCCTTTCGAGGCTCAGGCAGGTCCCAATTCTACTCGTCCAAAAGGACTCAAAAGGATCAGAGGGGCTCAGATTCTTGGCGGACTCAATCACGCCCAAACAAGACAGCCGGAAGAACCGTTACCAAGACGGCTTCCTCATGACTTTCAGCCTCCTCTCTCCGCATCCTCGGTCGGTGGCAGGCTCTCCCGCTTTGGCGACATTTGGCTGTCACAGGTCAAAGACCGTTGGGTGAGAGACATTCTGTCTCACGGGTACAGGATAGAGTTCAGCTCTCGTCCTCCAACTCGCTTCTTCAGAACTTCTCCACCGCCCGACCGAGCCGATGCTCTGCTGCAAGCGGTGTCCGCTCTAAAGGCGGAAGAAGTGGTGACTTCCGTTCCTCTTCAGGAACAAGGTCACGGTTTTTACTCCAATTTGTTTGTGGTGCCAAAGAAGGACGGGTCGTTCCGTCCCGTCCTGGATCTAAAGCTACTCAACAAACACGTAAAAACCAGGAGGTTCCGGATGGAATCTCTCCGCTCCGTTATCGCCTCAATGTCTCAAGGAGATTTCCTAGCATCAATAGACATCAAGGATGCTTATCTACACGTGCCGATTGCGCCAGAGCATCAGCGTTTTCTACGCTTCGTTATAGGAAGCGAACACCTGCAGTTCGTAGCTCTACCTTTCGGGCTGGCGACAGCCCCTCGGGTCTTCACCAAGGTCATGGCAGCAGTAGTAGCAGTCCTGCACTCGCAAGGTCACTCTGTGATCCCGTATTTGGACGATCTACTTATCAAGGCACCCTCTCAAGAGGCATGCCAACACAGCCTGAACGTGGCACTGAAGACTCTCCAGAGTTTCGGGTGGATTATCAACTTTTCAAAGTCAAATCTAACCCCGACCCAATCACTAACATATCTTGGCTTGGAGTTTCATACTCTCTCAGCGATAGTGAAACTTCCACTGGACAAACAGTGCTCGCTACAGACAGGGGTGCAATCTCTCCTTCAGGGCCAGTCGCACCCCTTGAGGCGCCTCATGCACTTCCTAGGGAAGATGGTAGCAGCAATAGAAGCAGTCCCTTTCGCGCAGTTTCATCTGCGTCCACTACAATGGGACATTCTCCGCCAATGGGACGGGAAGTCGACGTCCCTCGACAGGGATGTCTCCCTCTCTCAGACAGCCAAAGACTCTCTCCGGTGGTGGCTTCTTCCCACCTCATTGTCAAAAGGAAAGTCGTTCCTACCCCCATGCTGGGCGGTGGTCACGACAGATGCGAGCCTATCAGGGTGGGGAGCAGTGTTTCTCCACCACAGGGCTCAAGGTACGTGGACTCGGAAAGAGTCCACCCTTCAGATCAATGTTCTGGAAATCAGAGCAGTCTATCTTGCCCTACAAGCCTTCCAACAGTGGCTGGAAGGCAAGCAGATCCGAGTTCAGTCGGACAACTTCACAGCGGTGGCATACATCAACCACCAAGGGGGAACACGCAGTCGGCAAGCCTTCCAGGAAGTCCGGCGGATTCTGAGGTGGGTGGAAGACACGGCATCCACCATATCCGCAGTTCACATACCAGGCGTGGAAAACTGGGAAGCAGACTTTCTCAGTCGCCAGGGCATGGACGCAGGGGAATGGTCCCTTCACCCGGACGTGTTTCAGGAGATCTGTCGCCGCTGGGGGATGCCGGACGTCGACCTGATGGCGTCACGGCACAACAACAAAGTCCCGGTTTTCATGGCACGGTCTCACGATCACCGAGCTCTGGCGGCAGACGCCTTAGTTCAAGATTGGTCGCAGTTCCGGCTACCGTATGTGTTCCCACCTCTGGCATTGTTGCCCAGAGTGCTCCGCAAAATCAGGTCCGACTGCCGCCGCGCCATTCTCGTCGCTCCAGACTGGCCAAGGAGGTCGTGGTACCCGGATCTGTGGCACCTCACGGTAGGCCATCCGTGGGCACTACCAGACCGTCCAGACTTGCTGTCTCAAGGGCCGTTTTTCCATCTGAATTCTGCGGCCCTGAACCTGACTGTGTGGCCATTGAGTCCTGGATCCTAGCGGCCTCAGGTTTATCTCATGAAGTGGTTGCCACCATGAGACAGGCTAGGAAACCATCCTCCGCCAAGATCTACCACAGGACGTGGAAGATATTCCTATCTTGGTGCTCTGCTCAGGGAGTTTCTCCCTGGCCATTTGCATTGCCTACTTTTCTTTCCTTCCTGCAGTCTGGGTTGGAAAAAGGTTTGTCGCTTGGCTCCCTTAAAGGTCAAGTCTCCGCGCTATCCGTATTTTTTCAGAAACGCCTGGCGCGACTTCCTCAGGTACGCACGTTCCTGCAAGGGGTTTGTCATATCGTCCCCCCTTACAAGCGGCCGTTAGAGCCCTGGGACCTGAACAAGGTTCTAATTGCTCTCCAGAAGCCGCCTTTCGAGCCTATGAAGGAGGTTTCCCTTTCTCGTCTTTCACAGAAAGTGGCCTTTCTAGTGGCGGTCACGTCTCTTCGGAGAGTGTCCGAGCTGGCGGCGTTATCATGCAGATCTCCATTCCTGGTGTTTCACCAGGACAAGGTAGTTCTGCGTCCAATTCCAGAATTTCTTCCCAAGGTGGTATCTTCCTTTCATCTCAATCAAGATATCACTTTACCATCTTTGTGTCCGCATCCAGTTCACCAATTTGAAAAGGGTTTGCATTTATTGGATCTGGTGAGAGCACTCAGGATCTACATTTCCCGCACGGCGCCTCTGCGCCGCTCGGATGCACTCTTTGTCCTTGTCGCTGGTCAGCGTAAAGGGTCGCAAGCTTCCAAATCCACCCTTGCGCGGTGGATCAAGGAACCAATTCTTCACACCTACCGTTCTGCTGGGCTTCCGATTCCATCAGGACTGAAGGCCCATTCTACCAGAGCCGTGGGTGCGTCCTGGGCATTACGGCACCAGGCTACGGCTCAGCAGGTGTGCCAGGCGGCTACCTGGTCGAGTCTGCACACTTTTACCAAGCATCAGGTGCATACCTACGCTTCGGCGGATGCCGGCCTAGGTAGACAAGTCCTTCAGGCGGCGGTGGCTCACCTGTAGGAAAGGGCTGCTTGTCGGCCCTATCACGAGGTATTCTTTTACCCACCCAGGGACTGCTTTTGGACGTCCCAATTGTCTGGGTCTCCCAATTAGGAGCGACAAAGAAGAAGGGAATTTTGTTTACTTACCGTAAATTCCTTTTCTTCTAGCTCCAATTGGGAGACCCAGCACCCGCCCTGTTTTCTAAGGAAGTTTGTTTTTTTCGGGTGCACATGTTGTTCATGTTGAACAGTTCAGTTCTCCGAGGTTGTTTCTCGGGTTGAATTTGTCTTTAAAACAGTTATTGGCTTTCCTCCTTCTTGCTTTTGCACTAAAACTGAGGAGCCCGTGATCCCACGGGGGGGTGTATAGCCAGAAGGGGAGGGGCCTTACACTTTTTAGTGTAATACTTTGTGTGGCCTCCGGAGGCAGTAGCTATACACCCAATTGTCTGGGTCTCCCAATTGGAGCTAGAAGAAAAGGAATTTACGGTAAGTAAACAAAATTCCCTTCTTTTCCTATTTTCCTCCTTCAAATTTGGGGTGCGTCTTAGAAAACGAAAAATATGGTAATAATCTTGTAGTTGGCGAAGAGACCTAAGTAGTCTGAAAAGCTTGCTTTTTAACATCATTTATTTAATTTTTGTTAGCCATTAAAAGGTACCATAAGTAGGGATCAGCAAACCAGAACTACAAAACAGAGAATTTTTACTGTACGTCCAGTTCCTATTCAGGTTTGTCATCCAAATAAAGCTTGTTGAAAGGTTGCAGAGCAGCCAATCGGCAAGCTTTTAGGCTGACAGCACTTTGGAGCCATCACAGCCGCATCAATTGTCATGGCTGTGATTGGCAGACGCACACAGTGAGTTGGCCTGTATAAAGGCCAGATAACAGGCTGTGCCGTGCCGCCATTTTGTGTTGACTTCAATAGGGATAGGGCGCTGTAGAAGTGAGGGACTGTGATGGGTGCATGTAACTCAAAATCAAATACTGCGCTGCATCATGTAACTTGGCGTAGCTCTCTAAAACAGCTCCATTCAGGCTTTATTAGAATCATTCTCTGTATACAGGCCATGTAATCAACTGGACTTGTTCTCATTCTTTGGCGTACAAATATCTAATTGGGGAGATGACCGTGGTGGTGCTGCTGATGTAGCTGCTTCAGGTCAAGAACGTGGTAGATGTGTGCCTGCTACTCTCCAAACTGAAACACCTTCCTTTGATGCACACAGCCGCAGGCTGCTCTTCATCATTTCTTAGGCCCAAGTACCACTACACGAATAGTGAGGCCAGAACATGTTAAAGCGGTTTTAGATTATTGGCTACCAATGCCCCTAGTTACTTTGTATTTGTCTTCCACCCAGGTCCACATCTGAAAGCTCAGTCGTTTGCTAAGATCCATGGTCATCTTCCTTCCACCTCAACCCATTCAAAATCATCCAAGCAGTGTGAGCCATACGTAATGCACATCCACGTATGCTATTTGATGACTCTGCTGGCTCGGGTCCCGTGGCCCATCCACCTGGCCCTACCCCAGAGGTAGAAGAGACCAAGCTGCACTGGCACCCAAACACTTGTTGTGTTGAAGGATGAGTAAGTGGGAAGGGTGGTGGACACTGTGGATCACCGCACCACACCTCAGAGTAGAAGAAACACGAGTGCCAACTACTGCGGCTTTTGTCAGTGTGCAGAGTGAGAAGGAGGGCAGGGCTGAGGAGTGGGTGGAAGACGGCATGAGGGATGACTGAGGTGCTTGACCCCATCTGGAGCAAAGGCCATAATAATGACGTGTGCAGTTCCAAAAAAAAAAGTGTTCAAGCAGATGAAACAGCATGATGCGTCATTTGATTTCCAAGCACGAGCTGCAGATACTTGGACCAGTTAGCACAGACAGGGACGGTATCTCACTTAACTGCACACTGGGTAAATGTAGTGCCGGCTGGGCATGAAGCGCTATGTGTTCATGCCATCACCTTGGATCGCTGAATGTGTGCCGGTCAGTGTTGCTTCCTCCTCCTACTGTTTCCTTTACCTCCTTCTTATCCGGTCAGAGTAAAGGGTATTTTACATGCTGCGACATCGCTAGTGATTGCTAGCGATGTCAAGCGCGATAGCACCCGCCCCCGTCGCTTGTGCGACATTTGTAGCTTGCTGCCGTAGCGAACATTATCGCTACGGCAGCGTCACACGCACATAGCTTGTCAGCGACGTCGCTGTGACCGCCGGACAATCCCTCCCTCAAGGGGGAGTGCGTTAAGCGTCATAGCGACGTCACTAAGCGGCCGGCCAATAGAAGTGGAGGGGCGGAGATGAGCGGGACGTAACATCCTGCCCACTTCCTTCCTTCCGCATTGCCGGTGGAGGCAGGTAGGGAGATATTCGTCGCTCCTGCGGTGTCACACATAACGATATGTGATGCCGCAGGAACAACGAACAACATCGTACCTGCAGCAGCAGCGATATTAAGAAAATAAGCGACGTGTCAACAAGCAACGATTTCATGTTTTTGTGCTCGTTGATCGTCTCTCATTGGTGTCGCTGCGATGTCGGTAACGGCGCCGGATGTGCGTCACTACCGTCGTGACCCCGATGATATATCTGTACCGATTATCGTAGCGTGTAAAGTACCCTTAAGGCTATGTGCGCACTAGAAAAGTGATTTTTCTCAAGAAAATTTCTTGAGAAACTTCTGGGAGTTGAAGATTACCGCACCTACGGTAAAAAAACGCACCAAAACCGCGGTGCGTTTTTGCCGCAGTTTTTCCGCAGGTTAATCCCTGCGGTTTTTTTATGCTATAAATAATATAGATAAACGATAGACAGATAATGGATAGAGGGAAAGATGGATAGATGAATAGAGAGATAGACAGACGGACAGACAGACAATAGATGAGAAACACCTATATAATGTCCCACCTCCCTGCATATTCTAAGCTGGCACCCTTTAGTGACTTTCATGTGGCACTAAAGGGTGCCTAGCCTTGTATTTAGCCAAAAACTAAATAAAAAAAAAAAAACGTGAGGTCCCCTCGTCTTTTGTAGCCAGCTAGGGTAAAGCAGATGTCTGCAGCCTGCAAACCACAGCTGGCAGCTTCACCTTGGCTGGTAATCCAAAACAGAGGGCACCCCACGCTGTTATTTTACATTAAATAATTTAAAACAAAAAAACGTTTTTCCTGGGAAATGTCTGCAGAAAGATTGCAAACATTTCTCAAGAAATTTCTTCGGCGCTCCATTGGGAGACCCAGACGATTGGGTGTATAGCACTGCCTCCGGAGGCCACACAAAGCAATTACACTAAAAAGTGTAAGGCCCCTCCCCTTCTGGCTATACACCCCCAGTGGGATCACTGGCTCACCAGTTTTCTGCTTTGTGCGAAGGAGGTCAGACATCCACGCATAGCTCCACGGTTTGTAGTCAGCAGTAGCTGCTGGCTATATCGGATGGAAGAAAAGAGGGCCCATATAGGGCCCCCAGCATGCTCCTTTCTCACCCGCGGTGGTGCTTGTAAGGTTGAGGTACCTATTGCTGGTACAGAGGCTGGAGCCCACATGCTGTTTTCCTTCCACATCCCCTGGAGGGCTCTGTGGAAGTGGGATCTTGCCGGCCCCCAAGCCCTGAGGTCGGGCTCCATCCACAGACCCAGAGAACCTGCTGGATTTGGAGCATGAGTACAGTCAGGGACAAGGCCCTGCATCATTCAGGTACTCGGTGTCCCCGGCAGGCACGGACACTCTCAAGGCTTGCTGAGCGTTATAGTGCGCCGGGGACAGTAGCGCTGTGCGCTGGGGTTAGGTCACTGCAGCTTTGCTGAGTGACGTTACATGTTGGGAACTACTGCGCCGACCGCTCCTGGAGCGGCGGCGCAGCTGCGACTTGTGGTGCGCCGGGGACTTTGCGCCGACCGCGCTTTTACGGCGGCGGCGCTTCTAACTTTAGCCCCCGGCTTCTGCGGCCTAGCGCCGCTTCGTTCCCGCCCCCACCCTGTCAATCAGGGTAGGGGAGAGACGCTGCTCAATTGGCAGCGCCGAGGGCTGGAGCTTTATTTACATGCTCCAGCCCTCTCACTAGGCACAGTGGGAAGCAGGCTTCCCGCTCTTCGTCTGTATACGCCCAGGGCCCGCCCCCCCTCTCCACAAGGACGCCGGCAGCCATTACACATGCAGTCTGGCTGGGGAAAGGCAGCAGGCTCTGGGAGACCCAGACTAAAGGGATTTCGGCGACCACACACCCGCTCCTAAGCGGGCGGTAAGCAGCACTTTAGTGCTGGCCCCACTAGTGCCTCAGTGTTATATTAGTGTACTTTTTTCTTGGTACCATATATATATATATAGTTGCACTGTAAGGTCGCTTCTTGGCTGGACACCCTGTACTGCTCTGAGGAGGCAGCAACATGTCATCCGCAAAACGCAAGGGTGCCAAGGCACAGGCTGTGTACACTGTTTGTACTGCATGTGGGGCTGATCTACCGGCAGGCTCCAATGACTCACATTGTGTGCAATGTTCAGTCCCAGTGGCACTTCGTCAGCCAGAGCCTATGGTGGTAGTGGCCCAGGCAGAGACGCCTGTGAACCCTGCCCCGGTGACGGGGACAGACTTTGCAGTTTTTGCTGATAAAATGTCTGTGACTATGACAAAAATCCTGGAGACCTTGCAGTCCAGGCCAGTTACTCAGACCATGGACACTGCTGTGTCTATGCTCTCCGGTCCCCCTCAATTGGAACTAATCCGTACTTCAAGGGGGTCTCAAGCATCACAGGCTGAAGTCTCTGACTCAGATGACAGTCCCAGGCAGCCTAAGCGAGCTCGCTGGGAAAGACCCTCGACGTCATCACACTGCTCAGGGTCTCAGCGAGAAGAGTCTCTCTGTGATGAGACTGAGGACGGTGATCAGGATTCTAATCCTGAGGCCCCTCTCAATCTGGATGCCCCTGATGGTGACGCCATGGTTAATGACCTTATATCGGCAATTAATAGACTGTTGGATATTTCTCCCCCAGCTCCTTCAGCAGAGGAGGCAGCTGCACAGCAGGAGAAGTTCCATTTCCTGTATCCCAAGCGTAAATTAAGTGCTTTTTTGGACCACTCTGACTTCAGAGAATCAATCCAGAAACACGACGCTCATCCAGACAAGCGTTTCTCTAAACGTTCTAAGGATACCCGTTATCCTTTTCCCTCTGAGGTGGCCAAACGCTGGACCCAGTGTCCAAAGGTGGATCCCCCAATTTCCAAGCTTGCGGCTAGATCCATAGTCGCAGTAGAGGATGGCGCTTCACTTAAAGATGCCAACGACAGACAGATGGACCTTTGGTTGAAATCTGTCTATGAAGCTATCGGCGCGTCGTTTGCTCCAGCATTCGCGGCCGTGTGGGCACTCCAAGCTATTTCAGCTGGTTTAGCACAGGTGGATGCTATCATACATCCAGCAGTACCGCAGGTGGCGTCCCTAACTTCGCAAATGTCTGCGTTTGCGACCTATGCTATCAATGCTGTCCTAGAATCTACGAGCCGTACCGCTATGGCGTCCGCCAATTCTGTGGTTTTGCGCAGAGCCTTGTGGTTAAAGGACTGGAAAGCAGATGCTGGTTCCAAAAAATGCTTAACCAGCTTGCCATTATCTAGAGACAGACTGTTTGGTGAGCCATTGGCTGAAATCATAAAACAGTCCAAGGGTAAGGACTCTTCCTTACCACAGCCCAGAGCAAGTAAACCTCAACAGAAAAAGTGGCAGTCGAGGTTTCGGTCCTTTCGAGGCTCGGGCAAGGCCCAATTCTCCTCGTCCAAAAGGACTCAGAAAGAACAAGGGAGCTCAGATTCCTGGCGGGCTCACTCACGCCCCAGGAAAGCAAATGGAGGAACCGCTTCCAAAGCGGCTACCTCATGACTTTCGGCCTCCTCCCTCCGCATCCTCGGTCGGTGGCAGGCTCTCCCGCTTTTGCGACATTTGGCTGTCACAGGTCAAAGACCGGTGGGTAACAGACATTTTGTCTCGCGGGTACAGAATCGAGTTCAGTTCTCGGCCTCCACTTCGGTTCTTCAGAACCTCCCCACACCCCAACCGAGCAGATGCCCTGCTGCAGGCGGTGGACTCTCTAAGAGCAGAAGGAGTCGTGATCCCTGTCCCCCCTCAGGAACGGGGGCGAGGATTTTACTCCAATCTCTTTGTGGTTCCAAAAAAGGACGGCTCCTTCCGTCCTGTTCTGGACCTAATACTGCTCAACAAGCATGTGAACGCCAGGCGGTTCCGGATGGAATCCCTCCGCTCAGTCATTGCCTCAATGTCTCAAGGAGATTTCCTAGCATCAATAGACATCAAAGATGCTTATCTCCACGTGCCGATTGCTACAGAGCACCAACGCTTTCTACGCTTCGTGATAGGAGACGACCATCTTCAGTTCGTAGCTCTGCCATTTGGTCTGGCGACAGCCCCTCGGGTGTTCACCAAGATCATGGCGGCAGTGGTAGCAGTCTTGCACTCTCACGGACACTCTGTGATCCCTTACTTGGACGATCTACTGGTCAAGGCACCCTCTCAAGAGGCATGCCAACTCAGCCTGAATGTTGCACTGGAGACTCTCCAGGCGTTCGGGTGGATCATCAACTTCCCAAAGTCAAATCTGTCACCGACCCAATCACTAACGTATCTTGGCATGGAGTTTCATACTCTCTCAGCGATAGTGAAGCTTCCGCTGGACAAGCAGCGGTCTCTACAGACTGGGGTGCAGGCTCTCCTTCAAAGTCAGTCGCACTCCTTAAGACGCCTCATGCACTTCCTCGGGAAGATGGTGGCGGCAATAGAGGCGGTTCCGTTTGCGCAGTTTCATCTGCGTCCACTTCAATGGGACATTCTCCGCCAATGGGACGGGAAGTCAACATCCCTGGACAGGAAAGTCTCCCTTTCCCAGACGGCCAAGGACTCTCTGCAGTGGTGGCTCCTTTCCACATCATTATCACAGGGAAGATCCTTCCTACCACCGTCCTGGGCGGTGGTCACGACAGACGCGAGTCTGTCAGGGTGGGGAGCAGTGTTTCTCCACCACAGGGCTCAGGGTACGTGGACTCAGCAGGAGTCCACCCTTCAGATCAATGTTCTGGAAATCAGAGCAGTGTATCTTGCCCTACTAGCCTTCCAACAGTGGCTGGAAGGGAAGCAGATCCGAATTCAATCGGACAACTCCACAGCGGTGGCATACATCAATCACCAAGGGGGGACACGCAGTCGGCAAGCCTTCCAGGAAGTCCGGCGGATTATGATGTGGGTGGAAGCCACGGCCTCCACCATATCCGCGGTTCACATCCCCGGCGTAGAAAACTGGGAAGCAGACTTCCTCAGTCGCCAGGGCATGGACGCAGGGGAATGGTCCCTTCACCCGGACGTGTTTCAGGAAATCTGTCGCCGATGGGGAAGGCCGGACGTCGACCTAATGGCGTCCCGGCACAACAACAAGGTCCCAACCTTCATGGCACGGTCTCGCGATCAAAGAGCTCTAGCAGCAGACGCCCTAGTGCAAGATTGGTCGCAGTTCCGGCTCCCTTATGTGTTTCCACCTCTGGCACTCTTGCCCAGAGTGCTACGCAAGATCAGATCCGACTGCAGCCGCGTCGTACTCGTCGCTCCAGACTGGCCGAGGAGGGCGTGGTATCCGGATCTGTGGCATCTCACGGTCGGCCAACCGTGGGCACTACCAGACCGACCAGACTTACTGTCCCAAGGGCCGTTTTTCCATCGGAATTCTGCGGCCCTGAACCTGACTGTGTGGCCATTGAGTCCTGGATCCTAGCGTCTTCAGGCTTATCCCAAGGGGTCGTTGCCACCATGAGACAGGCTAGGAAGCCCACGTCTGCTAAGATCTACCACAGAACGTGGAGGATATTCTTATCCTGGTGCTCTGCTCAGGGAGTGTCTCCCTGGCCATTTGCATTGCCTACCTTTCTTTCTTTCCTGCAATCTGGGTTAGAAAAAGGTTTGTCGCTCGGCTCCCTTAAAGGGCAAGTCTCGGCGCTATCCGTCTTTTTTCAGAAGCGTCTAGCACGACTTTCTAAGGTGCGCACGTTCCTACAGGGGGTTTGCCATATCGTTCCCCCGTACAAGCGGCCGTTAGATCCATGGGATCTGAACAGGCTACTAGTTGCCCTCCAGAAGCCGCCCTTCGAGCCTCTGAGGGAGGTTTCACTTTCTAGACTATCACAGAAAGTGGCTTTTCTGGTAGCGATCACATCTCTTCGGAGAGTGTCTGAGCTAGCAGCGCTGTCTTCCAAGGCTCCCTTCCTGGTCTTCCACCAGGACAAGGTAGTGCTGCGCCCCATTCAGGAGTTTCTCCCGAAGGTGGTATCCTCTTTTCATCTTAATCAGGATATCTCTTTGCCTTCGTTTTGTCCTCATGCAGTTCATCGGTATGAGAAGGATTTACATTTGTTAGATCTGGTGAGAGCACTCAGAATCTACATTTCCCGCACGGCGCCCCTGCGCCGTTCGGATGCACTCTTTGTCCTTGTCGCTGGTAAGCGCAAAGGGTCGCAGGCTTCTAAGGCCACCCTGGCTCGATGGATCAAAGAACCAATTCTGGAAGCCTACCGTTCTGCTGGGCTTCCGGTTCCATCAGGGCTGAAGGCCCATTCTACCAGAGCCGTGGGTGCGTCCTGGGCATTGCGACACCAGGCTACGGCTCAACAGGTGTGCCAGGCAGCTACCTGGTCGAGTCTGCACACTTTCACCAAACATTATCAGGTGCATACCTATGCTTCGGCGGACGCCAGCCTAGGTAGAAGAGTCCTGCAGGCGGCAGTTGCCTCCCCGTAGGGGAGGGCTGTCTTCGCAGCTCTAACATGAGGTATTTCTTTACCCACCCAGGGACAGCTTTTGGACGTCCCAATCGTCTGGGTCTCCCAATGGAGCGCCGAAGAAGAAGGGAATTTTGTTACTTACCGTAAATTCCTTTTCTTCTAGCTCCTATTGGGAGACCCAGCACCCGCCCTGTTGTCCTTCGGGACTTTTGGTGGTTTTTCGGGTACACATGTTGTTCATGTTGAACGGTTTTCAGTTCTCCGACGTTACTTCGGAGTGAATTTGTTTAAACCAGTTATTGGCTTTCCTCCTTCTTGCTTTTGCACTAAAACTGGTGAGCCAGTGATCCCACTGGGGGTGTATAGCCAGAAGGGGAGGGGCCTTACACTTTTTAGTGTAATTGCTTTGTGTGGCCTCCAGAGGCAGTGCTATACACCCAATCGTCTGGGTCTCCCAATAGGAGCTAGAAGAAAAGGAATTTACGGTAAGTAACAAAATTCCCTTCTTCTGCAGCAAAACCGCGGGTAAAAATGCCTAGTGCGCACAAGGCCTAAGACCTGCACCACCAGCTTCAGCTCAGCCAGGGGTAAACGACAGCAGGCCGTTCTTAAGCTCATCTGCCTGGGGGACAAATTTCACACCGCACAGGAGCTGAGGACGGGCATAAAAGAACAAACAGATGAGTGGCTGATGACTATGGCCTTACAGCCCGGCCCAGTGGTGTGCGTCAGTGGTCCAAATCTTGTCACAGCTCTGGGCCTAGGCGGCTTGACACACATCCCTTACCGGCGAATGTGCTGAATTTAGTGGTGCAGAACGTCCTCAAAAATTACCCTCATATGTCAGAGCTTCTGCTGAAAGTGTGGGCAGTATGTGTGCACTTTCGGTGTTCTCCCCCGATGACTGATGAGACTGTGAGCAGCAGCAGACAATCGTGGAGTTTCAGCTGCAGCACGCACAGCAGAATCGCTTTGTGGAACAACAGTTTAATAGCAATGTGTGTGCCTACGTGCAGAACCTTTGTGCCATGTTGCACTGCTTTGAATGCTTGAAAACAAACAGCTGTCACTGTTTCTCACCAGAGCCTGTGGCCTTAGTTTTTAACAAAATTCTACTTGTCGCCAGTGTGCAGCCAAGTGTATGGCTTCAGTTTTAAAAAAGAAAAAACATGTAGTCCCTGTGCACCAGGTATTGCGGCTTAACCTGTCACAAACCTGTAACTGTGCTGCAGCAGGCACAGTGTTGTGGAGCTATGAAGACCATCTGTGTTACAGGTCTGTGCAATTTTGGCTGTGAGGGTCAACTGGGTAAAGAGGCTCTTTAGGGACCTTTTTAAAATAGGTTTTCTTTGTCGCTCCTAATTGGGAGACCCAGACAATTGGGTGTATAGCTACTGCCTCCGGAGGCCACACAAAGCATTACACTTAAAAGTGTAAGGCCCCTCCCCTTCTGCCTATACACCCCCCGTGGGATCACGGGTTCCTCAGTTTTCAAGCTTTGTGCGAAGGAGGCTGACATCCACGCATAGCTCCACTGTTTAGTCAGCAGCAGCTGCTGACTATGTCGGATGGAAGAAAAGAGGGCCCATACTAGGGCCCCCAGCATGCTCCCTTCTCACCCCACTCTTTGTCGGCGGTGTTTGTTAAGGTTGAGGTACCCATTGCGGGTACGGAGGCTGGAGCCCACATGCTGATTCCTTCCCCATCCCCATTAGGGCTCTGGGTGAAGTGGGATTTTACCGGTCTCCAGGCACTGAGACCGTGCTCCATCCACAGCCCCTGGGATCTGCTGGACATGGAGCTGAGTATCGTCAGGGACATGGCCCTGCTACATTAAGGTACTCTGTGTCCCCGTGCAAATCGCGCACACACACACACCAGCATTGCTGGGTGTGTTAGTGCGCCCGGGACAATAGCGCTGTGCGCGTGTGCCACACTATCTTCAGCTAGCTGAAGGAGTTAATGGTTTGGAAACGGTCGCGCCGGCCGCTGCTGTCAGTTTTAACTGCGGCGCGGCTGGGACTTGTGGTTCGCCGGGGACTTCCGCGCTCGCCGTGCATATTTGACGGCCGCACTTACTACTACAGTCCCCGGCTTTTTCCGGCCTAGTTCGTTTCGTTCCCGCCCCCAGGCCTGCCAGTCAGAGTGGGGGCGGGACGCTGTGCAGAACATCAGCGCCGAGGGCTGGAGTTTACTTTACATACTCCAGCCCTCACACTGAACACAGTGAGACGCTGGTTTCCCGCTCTTCGTCTGAGGCACGCCCACGGTCCGCCCCTCTTCAGTGAACGCCGGCAGCCATTCCTGACGTACTGTTTGAGCTGGAGAAGGGGAGACAAGTTATGGGAGACCCAGGCACGGGATTCTAGCGACCACACACCCGCTTTCAGCGGGCGGTAAGCGACACCTCTGGTGCCTACCCCACTTGTGCTGCAGTGTTCATTTGTATTTTTATGCTATACATTGCACTGTACTGGCGCTGGTAATTCTTCACTATATACCCTCTTGGATTGCTCTGAGACAACAGCATGTCGTCCGCAAAACCAAGGGTGCCAAGGCACAGGCTTTCTATGCTGCCTGTACCGCATGTGGGGCTACTCTACCGGCAGGTTCCACTGACCCCCATTGTGTGCAGTGCTCAGCCCCTGTGGCACTTGTTCGGCCGGGGCCTCTGCTAGAGGTGACCCAGGGAGAACCACCTGTGAATACTGTCCAGGTGACGGGGACAGAGTTTGCAACTTTGCTGATAGATTATCTGTGACTATGACTAAAATCCTAGAAACTTTGCAGTCTAGACCAGTAACGCAGACCATGGGCACGGTTGAATCACTGTCCCCTGGTCCCCCTCATTTGGAACAGCTCCGGGCTCCGGAGGTGTCCCATGCATTCCAGGGTGACGGCTCTGACACGGACGACAGTCCCAGACAGCCTAAGAGAGCTCGCTATGAGCGGCCCCCTACATCATATCACTGGTCAGGCTCTCAGCAGGAGGATTCTCTGTGTGATGAGCTGGAAATAGCTGATCAGGATTCTGATCCCGAGATACTCCTGATGGTGACGCCATAGTGAACAATCTTATCGCGTCCATCAATAAAATGTTGGATATTTCTCCCCCAGCTCCTCAAGTGGAGGAGTCAGCTTCACAGCAGGAGAAATTCCATTTCAGATTTCCCAAGCGGAAATTAAGTATTTTTCTGGACCATTCTGTCTTTAGAGAGTCAGTCCAGAAACACCACGCTTATCCAGATAAGCGTTTCTCCAAACGGCTTAAGGATACACGTTATCCCTTTCCTCCTGATGTGGTCAAGAGCTGGACCCAGTGTCCCAAGGTGGATCCCCCTATCTCCAGGCTTGCGGCTAGATCCATAGTTGCAGTGGAGGATGGGGCTGCACTTAAAGATGCCACTGACAGACAGATGGAGCTCTGGTTGAAATCCATCTATGAGGCTATCGGCGCGTCGTTTGCTCCTGCATTCGCAGCCGTATGGGCACTCCAAGCTATTTCAGCTGGTCTTGCACAGATTGACACGGTCACACGTACATCTGTTCCGCAGGTGGCATCCTTAACCTCTCAAATGTCTGCATTTGCGTCTTACGCGATTAATGCTGTCCTGGACTCTACGAGCCGTACGGCAGTGGCATCTGCTAACTCCGTGGTTTTACGCAGAGCCTTGTGGTTAAGGGAATGGAAAGCAGATTCTGCTTCCAAAAAAATGTTTAACCAGTTTACCATTTTCTGGTGACCGACTGTTTGGTGAGCGCTTGGATGAAATCATAAAACAGTCCAAGGGTAAGGATTCATCCTTACCTCAGCCCAGACAAGACAAACCCCAACAGAGGATGGGACAGTCGGGGTTTCGGTCCTTTCGAGGTTCGGGCAGGTCCCAATTATCCTCGTCCAAAAGGACTCAAAAGGATCAGAGGAGTTCAGATTCTTGGCGGGCTCAGTCACGCCCAAAAAAGACAGCCGGAAGACCCGCTACCAAGGCGGCTTCCTCATGACTTCCGGTCTCCTCCCTCCGCATCCTCGGTCGGTGGCAGGCTCTCCCGCTTGGCGACATTTGGCTGCCACAGGTCCAAGACCGTTGGGTGCGAGACATTCTGTCTCACGGGTACAGGATAGAGTTCAGTTCTCGTCCTCCACCTCGATTCTTCAGAACGCCTCCGCCTTCCGACCGAGCCGATGCTCTCCTGCAGGCGGTGTGCACTCTAAAGGCGGAAGGAGTGGTGATCCCTGTTCCTCTTCAAGAGCAAGGTCACGGTTTTTACTCCAATTTGTTTGTGGTACCAAAAAAGGACGGGTCTTTCCGTCCCGTTCGGGACCTAATGCTTCTCAACAACCACGTGAGAACCAGACGGTTCCGGATGGAATCCCTCCGATCCGTCATCGCCGCAATGTCTCAAGGAGATTTCCTAGCATCGATAGACAGCAAGGATGCTTATCTCCACGTACCGATTGCTCCAGAGCATCAGCGTTTTCTACGCTTCGTTATAGGAGACGAACACCTTCAGTTCGTAGCCCTGCCTTTTGGTCTGGCGACAGCCCCACGGGTCTTCACCAAAGTCATGGCAGTTGTAGTTGCAGTCCTACACTCTCAGGGACACTCCGTGATCCCTTACTTAGACGATCTGCTGGTCGAGGCGCCTTCTCAAGAGGCATGCCAACACAGCCTGAACGTGGCGCTGGAGACCCTCCAGGGTTTCGGGGGGATCATCAACTTTTCCAAGTCGAATCTAACCCCGACCCAGTCGATAACATATCTTGGCATGGAGTTTCATACTCTCAGCGGTAGTGAAGCTTCCGCTTGTCAAATAGCGTTCATTGCAGACAGGGGTGCAATCTCTCCTTTAAGGTCAGTCACACCCCTTGAGACGCCTCATGCACTTCCTAGGGAAGATGGTGGCAGCAATAGGGGCACTCCCTTTCGCGCAGTTTCATCTGCGTCCACTACAATGGGACATTCTCCGCCAATGGGACGGGAGGTCGAGGTCCCTCGACAGCAACGTCTCTCTCTCTCAGGCGGCCAAGGATTCTCTTCGATGGTGGCTGCTTCCCACCTCATTGTCGAAAGGGAAATCCTTCCTACCCCCCTCCTGGGCGGTAGTGACGACAGATGCGAATCTGTCAGGGTGGGGAGCAGTCTTTCTCCACCACAGGGCTCAAGGTATGTGGACTCAGCAAGAGTCCACTCTTCAGATCAACGTTCTGGAGATCAGAGCAGTGTATCTTGTTCTACAAGCCTTCCTGCAGTGGCTGGAAGGCAAGCGGATCCGTATTCAGTCGAACAACTCCACAGCGGTGGCATACATCAACCACCAAGGAGGAATTCGCAGTCGGCAAGCCTTCCAGGAAGTCCGGCGGATTCTGACGTGGTGGAAGACACGGCTTCCACCATATCCGCAGTTCACATCCCAGGCGTGGATAACTGGGAAGCAGACTTCCTCAGTCGCCAGGGTATGGACGCAGGGGAATGGTCTCTTCACCCGGACGTGTTTCAAGAGATCTGTCGCCGCTGGGGGATGCCGGACGTCCACCTAAGGGCGTCTCGGCACAACAACAAGGTCCCAGTTTTTCATGGCATGGTCTCACGATCACCGAGCTCTGGCGGCAGACGCCTTAGTTCAAGATTGGTCGCAGTTCCGGCTTCCTTATGTGTTTCCACCTCTGGCTCTGTTGCCCAGAGTGCTGCGCAAGATCAGGTCCGACTGCCGCCGCGCCATCCTCGTCGCACCAGACTGGCCAAGGAGGTCGTGGTATCCGGATCTGTGGCACCTCGCGGTAGGCCAACCGTGGGCACTACCAGACCGACCAGACTTGCTGTCTCAAGGGCCATTTTTCCATCAGAATTCTGCGGCCCTGAACCTGACTGTGTGGCCATTGAGTCCTGGATCCTAGCGGGTTCAGGATTGTCTCAAGAGGTCATTGCCACCATGAGACAGGCCAGAAAACCTACCTCCACCAAGATATACCACAGGACGTGGAAAATATTCTTGTCTTGGTGCTCTGCTCAGGGAGTCTCTCCCTGGCCATTTAGTTTGCCTACTTTTCTTTCCTTCCTGCAATCCGGGTTGGAAAAAGGTTTGTTGCTCAGCTCCCTCAAGGGGCAAGTCTCAGTGCTATCTGTATTTTCTTCAGCGCTCTATTGGGAGACCCAGACGATTGGGGTATAGCTACTGCCCTCCGGAGGCCACACAAAGCACTACACTAAAAAGTGCAAGGCCCCTCCCCTTCTGGCTATACCCCCCCGTGGTATCACGGGTTCTCCAGTTTTCAAGCTTTGTGCGAAGGAGGTCAGACATCCACGCATGGCTCCACAGATTTTAGTCAGCAGTAGCTGCTGACTATTTCGGATGGAAGAAAAGAGGGCCCATATAGGGCCCCCAGCATGCTCCCTTCTCACCCGTGGATGGTGTTGTAAGGTTGAGGTACCTATTGCTGGTACAGGGGCTGGAGCCCCACATGCTGTTTTCCTTCCACATCCCCTTGTAGGGCTCTGTGGAAGTGGGATCCTGCCGGCCTCTAAGCTCTGACGCCGGGCTCCATCCACAGACCCATAGCACCTGATGGATACGGAGCAGGAGTACAATCAGGGACAAGGCCCTGCATCATACAGGTACTCTGTGTCCCCGGCAGGCACAGGCACACTCCGGGCTGGCTGGGTGTTGTAGTGCACCGGGGACCGTAACGATTGAGTTGGTGTTCCTGCAGTTTACTGGGGGACTTTTGTGTTGTGGGAACGCAGCGCCGACCCCCACTGGACCGGCGGCGCTGCTGTGACTTGTAGTGCGCCGGGGACACGCCGACCGCGCTTTTACGGCGGCGGCGTTTATAAATCCAGTCCCCGGCTTTTGCGGCCTAGCTCCGCTTCGTTCCCGCCCCCACCCTGTCAATCAGGGTAGGGGAGAGACGCTGTTTCGCAGCAGCGACGAGGGCTGGAGCCTGATTTACATGCTCCAGCCCTCTCACTAGGCACAGAGGGAAGCAGGCTTCCCGCTCTTAGCCAGGAACGCCCAGGGCCCGCCCCCCCTCCTCTCCCAGGACGCCGGCAGCCATTACATGCAGTCTGGCTAGAGGAAGGACGCAAGGCTCTGGGAGACCTGGACTAGGGGGCTTTTGGAGACCACACACCCGCTCTTAAGCGGGCGGTAAGCGGCATTTCAGCTGGCCCCTCTAGTGCCTCAGTGTGCATTGGTGTACTGTGTCACCAGATATATATATTTATTTATTTCTTGCACTGTGAGGTCGCTTCCTGGCTGGATACCCCAGATCGCTCTGAGGAGGCAGCAACATGTCATCCACAAAACGCAAGGCTGCCAAGGCTAGGGCTGTGTACACTGCGTGTGCTGCATGTGGGGCTGCTCTACCAGCAGGTTCCAAAGACCCCCATTGTGTGCAATGCTCAGATCCGGTGCTGCTTCGCCAGCCGGAGTCCGGAGGGGTAGTGACCCAGGCTGAGACGCTTGTAAGTCCTGCCCCGGTGTCAGGGACAGACTTTGCAGTTTTTGCTGAGGGAATGTCTGTGACTATGGCAAAAATCCTTGAAACTTTGCAATCCATGACTGGGGCTCAGTCTATGGACACGGCGAGGTCTCTGTCCTCTAATCCCCCTCAGTTGGAATTAATCCAGACTGCAAGGGGGTCCCCGGCTTCCCAGGCTGAGTATTATGACTCAGATGATAGCCCCAGCCACCCTAAGCGAGCTCGCTGGGAAAGACCCTCAACGTCATCACACTGCTCAGGGTCTCAGCGCAATCAGTCGCCCTGTGATGCGTCTGAAGAGAGTGATCAGGAGTCTTATCCTGGAACCCCTCTCAATCTGGATACCCCGGATGGGGACGCCATGGTAAACGAGCTTATCTCAGCCATCAATAGACTGTTGGATATTTCTCCCCCAGCTCCTTCTGCAGAGGAGGCAGCTGCAGAGCAGGAGAAGTTTCGTTTCCTCTATCCCAAGCGTAAATTGAGTGCTTTCTTGGATCACTCTGACTTCAGAGAGTCAATCCAGAAACACGACGCTCATCCAGAAAGGCGTTTCTCTAAACGTTCTAAGGATACACGTTTTCCTTTCCCCCCTGATGTGGTCAAGCGCTGGACCCAGTGTCCAAAAGTAGACCCCCCGATTTCCAAACTTGCAGCTAGATCCATAGTTGCAGTGGAGGATGGCGCTTCACTTAAGGATGCCAATGACAGACAGATGGACCTTTGGTTAAAATCTGTCTATGAAGCTATCGGCGCGTCGTTTGCTCCAGCATTCGCAGCCGTATGGGCACTCCAAGCTATTTCAGCTGGTTTAGCAAAAGTGGATGCTATCATACATCCAGCGGTGCCGCAAGTGGCGTCCCTTACCTCGCAGATGTCTGCGTTTGCGTCTTACGCTATCAATGCGGTCCTAGAATCTACCAGCCGCACCTCAATGGCGTCCGCCAATTCGGTAGTTTTGCGCAGAGCCTTGTGGTTAAAGGACTGGAAAGCAGATGCTGGTTCCAAAAAATGTTTAACCAGCTTGCCTTTATCTAGAGATAGACTGTTTGGCGAGCCATTGGCTGACATCATTAAACAGTCCAAGGGTAAAGACTCTTCCTTACCCCAGCCCAGATCAAGCAAACCTCAGCAGAAAAAATGGCAGCAGAGGTTTCAGTCCTTTCGAGGTTCGGGCAAGACACAATTCTCCTCGTCCAAAGGGACTCAGAGGACGCAAAGAGTCTCAGATTCCTGGCGGGCTCATGCACGCCCCAAGAAAGCAAATGGAGGAACCGCTTCCAAAGCGGCTACCTCATGACTTCCAGCCCCCCCCCCTCCGCATCTCCGGTCGGGGGCAGGCTCTCCCGCTTTTCCGACATTTGGATGTCACAGGTCAAAGACCGGTGGGTGACAAACATTTTGTCTCGCGGGTACAGAATCGAGTTCAGTTCTCGTCCTCCAGCTCGGTTCTTCAGAACCTCCCCACATCCAGACCGAGCAGATGCCCTGCTGCAGGCGGTGGACTCCCTAAGAGCGGAAGGAGTAGTGGTTCCTGTACCGCCTCAGGAACAAGGGCGAGGGTTTTACTCCAATCTCTTTGTGGTTCCAAAAAAGGACGGCTCGTTCCGTCCTGTTCTGGATCTAAAGCTGCTCAACAAACATGTGCACGCCAGACGGTTCCGGATGGAAACCCTCCGCTCTGTCGTTGCCTCAATGTCTCAAGGAGACTTCCTTGCCTCAATAGACATCAAAGATGCTTATCTCCACGTGCCAATTGCTACAGAACATCAACGTTTTCTACGTTTTGTGATAGGAAACGACCATCTTCAGTTCGTAGCTCTGCCATTCGGTCTGGCGACAGCCCCCCGGGTCTTCACCAAGGTCATGGCGGCGGTGGTAGCAGTCTTGCACTCTCAGGGACACTCGGTGATCCCTTACCTAGACGATCTACTTGTCAAGGCACCCTCTCAAGAGGCATGCCAACTCAGTCTACATGCTACGCTGGAGACTCTACAGACGTTCGGATGGATCATCAACTTTCCAAAGTCGAATCTGTCACCGTCACAGTCGCTAACGTATCTTGGCATGGAGTTTCATACTCGAGCAGCGAGAGTGAAGCTTCCGCTGAACAAGCAGCGGTCCCTACAGACAGGGGTGCAATCCCTCCTTCAAGGCCAGTCGCACCCCTTACGGCGCCTCATGCACTTCCTCGGGAAGATGGTGGCAGCCATGGAAGCAGTTCCCTTTGCGCAGTTTCATCTGCGCCCACTTCAATGGGACATTCTCCGCCAATGGGACGGGAAGTCAACGTCCCTGGACAGGAAAGTCTCTCTTTCCCAGACGGCCAAGGACTCTCTACAATGGTGGCTCCTTCCCACCTCATTGTCTCAGGGAAGATCCTTCCTGCCCCCATCCTGGGCAGTGGTCACGACAGATGCAAGTCTGTCAGGGTGGGGAGCAGTGTTTCTCCACCACAGGGCCCAGGGGACGTGGACTCCGCAGGAGTCCACCCTTCAGATCAATGTTCTGGAAATCAGGGCAGTGTATCTTGCCCTACTGGCCTTCCAACAGTGGCTGGAAGGAAAGCAGATCCGAATCCAGTCGGACAACTCCACTGCGGTGGCATACATCAACCACCAAGGAGGGACGCGCAGTCGGCAAGCATTCCAAGAAGTCCGGCGCATTCTAATGTGGGTGGAGGACACAGCATCCACCATATCCGCGGTTCACATCCCAGGCGTAGAAAATTGGGAAGCAGACTTCCTCAGTCGCCAGGGCATGGACGCAGGGGAGTGGTCCCTTCACCCGGACGTGTTTCAGGAAATCTGTCGCCGATGGGGAGTGCCGGACGTCGACCTAATGGCGTCCCGGCACAACAACAAGGTCCCGGCATTCATGGCGAGGTCGCGCGATCAAAGAGCTCTGGCGGCAGACGCATTAGTTCAAGATTGGTCGCAGTTCCGGCTCCCATACGTCTTCCCACCTCTGGCACTCTTGCCCAGAGTGTTACGCAAGATCAGATCCGATTGCAGCCGCGTCATACTCGTCGCCCCAGACTGGCCGAGGAGATCGTGGTATCCGGATCTGTGGCATCTCACGGTCGGTCGACCGTGGTCACTGCCAGACCGACCAGACTTACTGTCCCAAGGGCCGTTTTTCCATCAGAATTCTGCGGCCCTGAACCTGACTGTGTGGCCATTGAGTCCTGGATCCTAGCGTCTGCAGGATTATCCCAAGGAGTTGTAGCCACAATGAGACAGGCTAGAAAGTCGACTTCTGCTAAGATCTACCACAGAACGTGGAAGATTTTCTTATCCTGGTGTTCCGCTCAGGGAGTGTCTCCCTGGCCATTTGCATTGCCCACTTTTCTTTCTTTCCTGCAATCGGGGTTAGAAAAGGGCTTGTCGCTCAGCTCCCTTAAAGGGCAAGTATCGGCACTATCCGTGTTTTTTCAGAAGCGTCTAGCACGTCTTCCTAAGGTGCGCACGTTCCTGCAGGGGGTCTGTCATATTGTGCCCCCGTACAAGCGGCCGTTAGATCCATGGGATCTGAACAGGGTACTAGTTGCTCTCCAGAAGCCGCCTTTCGAGCCTCTGAAGGAAGTTTCCTTTTCTCGCCTGTCACAGAAAGTGGCGTTTCTTGTTGCGATCACATCGCTTCGGCGAGTGTCGGAGCTGGCAGCTCTGTCATCCAAGGCTCCCTTCCTGGTGTTTCACCAGGACAAGGTAGTGCTGCGCCCCATTCCGGAGTTTCTCCCTAAGGTCGTCTCCTCGTTTCATCTTAATCAGGATATATCCTTGCCTTCCTTTTGTCCTCATCCGGTTCACCGGTATGAAAAGGACTTACGTTTGCTGGATCTGGTGAGAGCACTCAGAATCTACATTTCCCGCACGGCGCCCATGCGCCGTTCCGATGCACTTTTTGTCCTTGTCGCTGGTCCGCGCAAGGGGTTGCAGGCTTCTAAAGCCACCCTGGCTCGATGGATCAAAGAACCAATTCTAGAGGCCTACCGTTCTGCGGGGCTTCCGGTTCCTTCAGGGCTAAAAGCCCACTCAACCAGAGCCGTGGGTGCGTCCTGGGCATTACGACACCAGGCTTCGGCTCAACAGGTGTGCCAGGCAGCTACCTGGTCGAGTCTGCACACTTTCACCAAACATTATCAGGTGCATACCTATGCTTCGGCGGATGCCAGCTTAGGTAGAAGAGTCCTGCAGGCGGCAGTGACATCCCCGTAGGGGAGGGCTGTTTTGCAGCTCTAACATGAGGTATCTCTTTACCCACCCAGGGACAGCTTTTGGACGTCCCAATCGTCTGGGTCTCCCAATAGAGCGCTGAAGAAGAAGGGAATTTTGTTACTTACCGTAAATTCCTTTTCTTCTAGCTCTTATTGGGAGACCCAGCACCCGCCCTGTTGTCCTTCGGGATTTTTTTGTTGTTTGCGGGTACACATGTTGTTCATGTTGAACGGTTTTTCAGTTCTCCGACGTTATTCGGAGTTAATTTGTTTAAACCAGTTATTGGCTTCCTCCTTCTTGCTTTGGCACTAAAACTGGAGAACCCGTGATACCACGGGGGGGTATAGCCAGAAGGGGAGGGGCCTTGCACTTTTTAGTGTAGTGCTTTGTGTGGCCTCCGGAGGGCAGTAGCTATACCCCAATCGTCTGGGTCTCCCAATAAGAGCTAGAAGAAAAGGAATTTACGGTAAGTAACAAAATTCCCTTCTTTTCAGAAGCGCCTAGCACGACTTCCTCAGGGACGCACGTTCCTGCAAGGGGTCTGTCATATCGTCCCTCCTTACAAGCGGCCGTTAGAGCCCTGGGATCGGAACAGGGTTCTAATTGTTCTTCAGAAGCCGCCTTTCGAGCCTATGAGGGATGTTTCCCTTTCTCGCCTTTCACAGAAAGTGGCCTTTCTAGTAGCGGTCACGTCTCTCCGGAGAGTGTCCGAGCTAGCAGCGCTGTCATGCAAATCTCCCTTCCTGGTGATTCACCAGGACAAGGTGGTCTTGCGACCTATTCCGGAGTTTCTCCCTAAGGTGGTATCCCCGTTTCATCTTAATCAGGATATCTCCTTGCCTTCCTTGTGCCCTCATCCAGTTCATCAATGTGAAAAGGATTTGCATTGTTGGATCTCGTGAGAGCGCTCAGGATCTACATTTCCCGCACGGCGCCCCTGCACCGCTCGGATGCACTCTTTGTCCTTGTCGCTGGTCAGCGCAAAGGGTCGCAAGCTTCCAAATCCACCCTAGCTCGGTGGATCAAGGAACCAATTCTTGAAGCCTACCGTTCTGCTCGGCTTCCGGTTCCCTCAGGGCTGAAGGCCCATTCTACCAGAGCCGTGGGTGCGTCCTGGGCATTACGACACCAGGCTACGGCTCAGCAGGTGTGCCAGGCGACTATCTGGTCGAGTCTGCACACTTTTACCAAACACTATCAAGTGCATACCTATGCTTCGGCGGACGCCAGCCTAGGTAGACAAGTCCTTCAGGCGGCGACGGCCCACCTGTAGGGTAGGGCTGTTTTTACGGTCCTATCACGAGGGGTTATTATACCCACCCAGGGACTGCTTTTGGACGTCCCAATTGTCTGGGTCTCCCAATTAGGAGCGACAAAGAAGGGAATTTTGTTTACTTACCGTAAATTCCTTTTCTTCTAGCTCCAATTGGGAGACCCAGCACCCGCCCTGTTTGCTTAGGGATTTTTGTTGGTTCGGGTACACATGTTGTTCATGTTGACTGGTTTCGGTTCTCCGATGTTCCTTCGGATTGAATTTGTTCTTAAACCGGTTAATGGCTTTCCTCCTTCTTGCTTTGGCACTAAAACTGAGGAACCCGTGATCCCACGGGGGGTGTATAGGCAGAAGGGGAGGGGCCTTACACTTTTAAGTGTAATGCTTTGTGTGGCCTCCGGAGGCAGTAGCTATACACCCAATTGTCTGGGTCTCCCAATTGGAGCTAGAAGAAAAGGAATTTACGGTAAGTAAACAAAATTCCCTTCTTCCGGAGGAGGGGGGATCTGTAAATTTTAAACTGCTATACAACTCCAACTGATAACAGCTTGTTGTTGCCTCTGGGCAGTGTGGCTAATGTGAGCAAATCTTTGCTGCAGTGACTGCCAAGTTCCCCTGACTATTTCCAGTGCTGATTACTGGGTGGCCATGATGCTCCGGGGTCGTGGGGCACTCGTTACTGGGCCTGTCCTTGTCTGGGCGATCCCTGGCGGTGTCGTTTAAAAGGGGGACTATTTACAGGGAATGAAGATAGTTCGTGACGCCAACTGTGGTACTCGGACACATATAGCCGAAGCTGCGGGATGGGGCCTCTGGGGCAGATGGTGACGCAGCTGAGTTGGTATAGCTCTCCACAGGTAGAGCTGGACCCCAGGGCTTTTGGGGGTAGTAGTCTCTATGAATGATGGTAATGTGAAGGCTGGGTGCAGTGCCGAAGGCAAATAACTGGGCGATACGGGTGCAGTCTCAAGGTTTTACTCACTGTCGCAAGTTCCAGGTTTACATGACCGGCCGAACGTTGCCCCCGGTGTGCTTGGTTGCGCTGCAATGGGCTCCATCCGATCCCCGGAAAGTTCAAAGGCACAACCTGGTACATCCTTCTGTATTCCTTCCCTGGTCGACTTCCTGCACTGACCTTGCCCACCTGTCCTGCGCCTCACACACAGAGCCCCGAGCCAGTGTTTGCGGATCCATTTTAGAGATATCGTGAAGCTCTGTCCCTTTGTCCTATGTGGTCACCTTCTCACTGGATGTGTGTGGATTTTGTCTCGGTTCTTGCAGTAACCTTAGCCTTCTGTTTTTCTAGTTGAGCACGTTGGTTATTCTCCTCTAGTCTAGGGACTGGATTCCCGATGTGGCCAAGTCAATCCACTCCGGTATTCCATTTGTGGAACGAGGCCACGGGTGTATGGCGTACTTCCCGTGGACTCTATTCTCTCCTATGCCCGGGTTGAGCTGCTCCAGCTCCGGAACCCAGGTCCTCACTCCTCCGCTGCTACTTCCCGACTCCCTACTAGAGTTGAGCGATATTCGAGGTTTGCCAATTTCATGTTCGAGTGAATTTGGGGGGGTGTTCGAGTCGTTTGACGAACTTGAGCCTTTTGCTAAAAGCTCGACAGTTCGAGTAACGTTTGAGAACGGTTCGATCAACAAAAATCCTAGCTAGTTACTAGCTGGCTTTTCACTGTAATAGTGTGAGTCACTGTTAATCACGCTATTATCAAAATTTAGCGTATAGTGTGCGGTGGGGACGGGGTTTAGATCAGTGCTGCTGCTGAGTGCTGAGAGAATGCCGATCGCCGTTTTTTTTTTTCTTTTCCCTAACCCTGCATACAGTCGGGTGGGCCAGGCTGTCAGCAAATCACAGAGACACACACTGCACAGTGGATTTTTGCCAGACAAGCAAGGGCTTGTGTCATAAGCTGTGCATGTCACATGTCTTTGCTCTATAAGATCCGGCTATTTTCCCCGTCGCCGCCATGATCTGTCTGCTGCGTGTAGGTGACAGTCACTGCTCCCGCTGCTACTGCTGCTGTGTGCGCTATAGAGATACAGTGCAATCTACACAGCGCTTTAGGGATTAGGGACTACTGGTTATTTCAGCCCTTTTCAGGGCTGATTTACAGGCATTCATATCCATAGCTGCTAGGCAGGTCTGTGCTGGGCTTTGCTGTCCTGCTACCTACAGCACCCGTGCATTATACCCACCTGGCCATTTTTTGCCACACTATTTTATTTCCCCAAAGAGCTGACACTTTTTGTGGCATCCTAAAAGTGTCCGGAATACTAAGTTAGTGTTCCTTTGCTGTCCACTAACCCACAGCACCCGTGCATTCTACCCACCTGGCCAGTTTTTGCTACGTAATTCTAATTGCAAACAGTGCTACCACTGTTAGGGGCATACTAAAATTGACCTTGATAGTCAGTGTTGGTTCTTCAGCTGTCAATAAAGCTAGACCACCTCTGCATTGTACACACCTGTCCATTTTTAGCTACGTAATTTTAATTGCAAACTGTGCTGCCACTGTTAGGGGCATACTAAAATTGACTGGGATACTTGTTATGATCCGGAACCATGGAAGATCACCATAAATCATTGGTAAAAGGGGACAAGAGCATTGGCAACTAATCTGGCCGCCATCCCCTTACTAACCATCAACACTAGAAGTAGCTGAGGGGTGAACTAACATCCTGTGCACCGCGAACCCAGCCGGAGAACTAGCTATCCTAAAGGAAGGACAGACTAATAACTCTCTGCCTCAGAAAATAGACCGCCAAGGTATAGCAAGCCCCCCACATTTAAAGACTGCGGTGGTATAGGAAAACACAATACACAGATGATAGGATTAGCAAAGGTGAGGCCCTACTGACTAAATAGGACAAGATAGGAAAGGGGACTGATGGTGGCCAGAGAAAATCCCTACAAAAATCCAAAAACCTGATCGTACAAAAAGCCCTCAGATAGCTAGATCTGAACTCCGTCCTATACCAGGCTCTCTTGTCATACCAATGAACAGAAAGCAGAAACCATACAAATTCAAGAAGCAACAAACACATGGACTTATAGGAGCAATACTCCAAACATAGCTGCAGGGAGCTTCCCATCTAAGCAACTGAAAGGGAAGATTCCTGCCTGCAAATAAACTGACAATAACCACAGCAAATGACAAACTCAGATAAGAGCAAAAAGAACAAAACAACAAATAAAAAGCCAAGCACTTATCTGGGTTAGATGTGGTCTGAAGCAGGCTGGTGAACAAAGAACTGACATCCGGCATAGCCTGCCAGCAGACCAGGGTTTAAATAGGCAGGGAGTTAGCAATGGAAACGCCCATTGCTCAACACACCTGGTCTCTGTCCAAACCATTCCTGGCCACAAGAGGGAGCCTCACAGCAGCTAAACCATAACTGACATTCACAACAGTAGCCCCCCCCCCCCTTGAGGAGGGTCACCGAACCCTCACTAACGCCACCGGGTCGCTCAGAATGAGCATGATGGAAGGCACAAACCAACCTGTCCGCATGAATGTCAGAAGCCACAACCCAAGAGTTGTCCTCCTGCCCATAACCCTTACATTTCACAAGGTACTGAAGCTTTCGCCTACTGCGACGGGAATACAGAATTTTTTCAACCTCATACTCCAGATCCCCTTGTACCAAAACAGGGTCAGGAGGCGCTGCTGCAGGAACTGTTGGCTCCACATGTTTCTTCAACAAGGACTTATGGAAGACATTGTGAATCTTAAATGACACAGGCAGAGTCAAACGGAAAGATATAGAGTTGATAATCTCCAAAATCTTAAGGTCCAATAAATCTGGGCTTAAATTTAGGAGATGGAACTCTCATAGGAATATTTTTAGAGGACAACCACACCATGTCCCCCACTTTAAACCGGGGACCAAGGGGGTGTGGCCTGGCAATGGAGGAGTGAAGACGTTGCTCTCCTTTGCTCCTGTGCCTGGAGAGGACCTAGACCCTTTTCAGAGACATACACCCGGCTCTACATCAGCCAATGCCGGCTAAGAGAAGGAGCAATAGCGGCAGGCCAAAGGCAGAACACCAGACACCGACTCCTGCAAGTATAACAAGATATCTCCGGAGCTCCTCCGGACCAGGCCGAGTGTCATCCTCAGCTAAAATGGCGGCCGCAGTAATCCGGGAGACATCCTTGTTATCCTGCAGCGTGGAGGAGGGCTGCCACATCACACAGCCCCAGCTGCCCGGGATCCCCCCAGTGGGGAAGGTACTGAAAAAACAGAGCAGCGGCAATCTCGGCGAGGACGTGCAGCACATGGGAGCCCCCGCCACTCACCTCATGGCGGCAGCTGCGGCGTCTGGGATCCAACCCCACCACCCGAGAGAGCGTGATAAAGTGGGACATCGGGCAGTGCAGGACTCTGACGACCAGGATGGGGTAAGACATAGAAGGGACCCCTGATACTGCAGCCATCCCCTCTTATATCAGCAGCAGGGAAGGCTCCCATGGGGAACAAACAGCAAGATCATATTACCATCCCCCATACAATGCCCTCTGCACGGGAGATAATGGAAAATTCCAGTGAGGCATTGCTCAGTGCTGAGCAGCTAAGAGCTAGGAGCTTTAGTGATGACACATATACTACTGATATACACAGCTCATTGGTGGCCCCTTTATCCTCAGCTCCTTCTAATACTCAATCTAAACAGATGGAAAAGGTACTCCCTGTAAATGTATTGGACACTCCAGGGGATTTTTATATAAATGAGACTCTCTCATCTCCTGAAAGGGGAAATATGCCAGCTGCCTTCAGGTCTCCTAACCCACAGCCCAGGAGCTGGAGACACTGGGGGGAGGGGACAAGAGATGTGTGTCTGGGATGACCTTAAGGCTCGTATCAGTGCTATCCCAACTAGGGAAGAAATGGAGAATCACATCACCAGAATGGAGGCTTCATACAAAGCAGAGTCAGCGTCCATAAGAGGAGAAATGCAGCAGTTAAACGAACGCATGACAACTTCTGAAACCTGCACAGCCTCTATATCCACACAGCTTTCCCAACAGTCACAGACCCTAGCTGCACAAGCCCTCCAGATTGAGCACTTGACAGATCTGTTGGACGACCTAGAGAACAGGGGCAGACGTAATAACATCAGTATAAGGGTTCTCCCTGAGTCCATAGCCCCCCAGGACCTAGATGAATCTTTAAGGCGTCTCTTCAATTCCATTCTGGACCTACCACGGGACTCCTGCTTGGAACTAGATAGAGCGCATAGATCACTGGGCCCCAAACCAATAGAAAATGCTAATCCTTGGGACGTAATCTGTAGAGTCCATAAATATAAAAAGAAAGTAGAAATCCTGGTCAAAGCCAGGCAAAAGGACTGTTATGTTCAAAAATACACCAATCCAGTTGCTACCAGATCTGTCTAGGCACACTCTGCAGAAGCGCAGGGTCCTGAGACCTCTCCTGGACACTCAACGACAGAGGAATATCCTGTATTCTTGGGGATTCCCCTTTAAATTACAGGTCCGACATGCTGGACGCCTTCATGTGATCCATTCTCTACTGGATCTCCCATCCTTCTGTGCAGCCCTTGGAATACCTGTCGTCCATATTCCAGGCACGGAGTGGCCACGTGTACACAGTTTCCCCGGAGAGTCAATCAACAACCCTCTCCCGCAACAAGAGAATATTCGCAGGAAAAATCGGGGCCCACAGCGAAAAAAAGATGCAGAGATGGCCCCGTCTGTCCATGAGGGGGAGTGAGCGATTCCTACTCTCTACAGCCTTTAGATATATTTCTGAAAGCAGATCTTGCGGGTCAGACTAAAGTTAAGTTAGAGATTGTCTCGGTCACGATCTGACCTGAGCCATTAGTTACAGGGTCATAACAGTCATTTTGATGTTCTGCCTGGTAAATGTTATTTGAATTTCGAAGATGATTGGGGTGGGGGGGTGTCGTTATCGAATATTATTATAGATTAAAATGCTTCATACTTGGGGGTCTGGGGCCGATCCAGGGGGCACAAACCTCTGTTGAAAGTCTACTTCCCGCCGGGGTTCTACACACTGCGGGCAGGTGTAGGTTATACTGACCCCACGATCGTTTGCCTGATATTGTTTTAAGTGCCTTTCTCTTCGCACCTATATCTAGCTCTACCTTTACCTCTAATTCTACTCATTATTCTTACTCCCCTCTTCTTTCTTTCTCCTTCTATACCTTTCTTGTCCCTTCCCAGATAACCCGAACTCCCTTTCCCTTGGGGGACCGGCGGACGGGAAAATGGAGGCTCTTAAATTATGCTCACTCAATGTAAGAGGATTTAACACCCCACAGAAGCGCTCACAGGTTCTTTATTCCATGCACAAACAGAGGACACATTCTTCTACTGCAGGAGACACATTTCAAAACCGGCAATATACCAGCGCTTAAAGATAGGTTTTACGCTGTATGGTACCACAGCACCAACCCAGAGGCTAAGTTTAAGGGAGTCTCAGTGGCTATACATAAACAGCTCGCGCATACGGTCATTGATACACGCATCGATAGCCAAGGTAGATACGTGTTCCTCAAATTAAAGGTCTTCAATATGGTGTTTAGCATCGCAAATTGGTATCTTCCAAACAGTAACCAGGTTTCTATGTGCAGATCGCTCCTGAAGATGTTGTCTGACTTCGCAGAGGGGACGCTGCTTATTGGCGGGGACTTTAACTTTACCCAAAATCCAGCAATAGACTCCTCCTCTGGGAGGGGCCCAGGTCTCGGCGTCGCGAGATGAGTTCTTTGAAACGGGACCTCCATGCCCTCCAGCTGACGGACATCTGGCGCATCCTGAATCCACAGGGTAAGGATTACACCTACTTCTCCCCTCCACATAACACAGTAGAATAGATTTCTTTCTGGTAGGTCAGCGAGCCCTCTCTTGGCAACCGTTAGCTAAGATTGGAGACATATTTTGGTCTGACCATGCCCCAATCTACCTGTCCCTACAGATTCCCCCCATCACCCAGCGTCCATGGACATGGAGGCTAAATAGTAATCTTCTCAAAGATAACATGCCAGAAAGAGTTGCAGGACACGATAGAATTCTTCGTTCAGGTCCATAGGGGAGACCCGACATCTCCTCCGGTCCAGTGGGAAACACTGAAATGTGTTCTGAGGGGAGTGCTGATTAAGCACGACTCTAGACTTAAAAAAGAAAGAACAGAAGAGGTGAACGGATTCTTGCAGCATGCAGCACATTCACCGGCTGGAGCTCAGGCATAAGCAGACACTCGCCCCAACTGATATGGCGGACCTTATTCAAAGGCGAGCTGCACTCAGGGACCTACTGGACCGAAGGTATTTGTGTCAGAGAGAACGTATGAAACGATTTTATTATGAAGCAGCAGACAAATGCGGACGCCCCCTGGCACGCATGCTACATCCCAGGGCTGCCGTTTCATACATTCCATATATCAGGATGCAGAGGGACAGGAACACACATGATCCAGGGGAGATCCTTGAGGTCTTCAAGTCATATTACGACAAGTTATACAACATTAAGGGCCAGTTTGCGGACCTTGCTCCTGCAGAATTAAAGGGAAAAATGAGAAATTATTAGTGATGAGCGAGTATGCTTGTTACTACTCGGTACTCGCACGAGTATCACTGTACTCTGGCTACTCGGCGGGGACCGAGTAATCTCGCGATACTCGTGCTGTACTCGTGGTCTTCATGTTGGCGCTCTTTTTAGAGCCAGCCCTTATGCAGGGATTGGCTGGCAGACCACTGCAATGCCACAGCCCTGTTGTGGAATTGCAGTGATTGGCCGGCCCTCACAGCATGACCGTGCCTTTAGCCTGACACTTCCCCGCTCGGCTACGGCCCCTCCCGCACTCCACTCCGCGTGTATATATATATGCACGCTTACACACACACGCACGTTTTTTTTTTTAATTTACAGTTTTATGGTTTCTACATGCTGCCGGTCTTTGAGAGCAGCTCTAGATCAATTAGGACTAGGCCCAAAGTTTCTACAAAAAATTTTGGCGCTATATTCTGGTCCGACAGCTCGGGTCCGGGTAAATGGTATGTTGTCCTCCTCCTTTGCCATACGGAATGGGACCAAACAGGGGTGACCCTTGTCCCCTCTGCTGTATGTAATTGTTATGGAACACTTAGCGAATGTCATTAGAAAAAATGACGATATCCAGGGGCTCAGATGTGGATCAGTTCATCATAAAGCGGCGTTATACGCAGATGATTTGTTATTATATGTCTGCCAACCTCATACTTCCCTACCATCATTGATGAAAGAATTTGAACGATTTGGCCACCTAAGCAATTTTAGGGTCAATTTTACAAAGTCGGAGGCCTTGAATATTTCGCTGCCCCAGTCAGATGTTAGTCAGATTGCTTCCAATTTTCCGTTCAGGTGGAAACCTAAGGCAGTGAAGTATCTTGGGGTGTATGTGTCCCGGCAGATCTATCAAAATTATATACGCTTAACTATCAAACCCTATTAAACCGAACGATTAAAAATCTTACTTCTTACAACGGATTGAAATTATCGTGGTTCGGTAGGATGAACGCAGTTAAAATGGATATTGTACCCCGTTTTTTGTACCTTTACCAAACTGTCCCTATTATACCTCCAAATGGTTTTTTTCAGAGCTTGCGTCCAGCTTTAGTGCGCTTTGTGTGGGGGGGGGGTGGAGGAGACCCCGGATTGGGTTACGTTCCTTGACCCTCCCGAAAGAAGAGGGGGGGGAGCAGGACTCCCCAATTTTAAAACATACTTCCAAGCCTCAGCTCTGGTCTGAGTGTTGGATTGGCATTTCCAGAGCAAAAATAAACAATGGGTACAGATAGAACAGATGGGTCTTTCAGTTCCCCTAGGACATCTCCCCTGGATACCAATATCAGACATTCCCGCAGTGGGTCCTGTACCAAAATACACAAGACACTCTCAAAGTATGGCATACAATATCGAGCAAATTTGCCTCACTAAACACCTTAGGCCCACTGTCGCCTCTCTTTTCTTGTCCTTCTTTCCGTCCTGAATATCGGAAGAGCGCCTTTCTCGGATGGAGGGCGGTGGAGGACACCTGAATGAAGGACGTTCTCACTGATGGTAAGTTGCCTGACTTTCAGGATATTAGATTGCGGCCCATGGGTAGAGGAGTGCAGTGGTTTGAGTACATACAGCTGCAGTCATTTATCTCTACACTGGAAGTGGAGGACCTGATCCGCGGAACTCTTACTCCCATGGAGGAACTGTTCAGGCAGGGGGACCCCCCGGATTATGCAATCTCCCTTCTATATAAGGTCCTTATCAGACTTGGAGGAGTCGAAAAAAGAAACTACCAGCTGGCTTGGGAACGGGACCTGGGGGAGACCATCCCACAGGAGGAGTTGGCGAAAGGTTTTCCTATTCAGTCACAAAATGTCACTTGCGTGTTCTGCTCAGGAGAAAAATTTTAAAATTTTAACACGGTGGTATCAATACCCGTGGGAAGCTCCATGCAATCTTCCCACAGGTCTCCCAGATGTGTTGGAGATGTAACAAAGAGACGGGCACCATGATACATATTTGGTGGGAGTGCCAGCTGATAAAACCCTTTTGGACAAAGGTATTTAACAATTACCGCCTCATTACTGGGAGGCAGGTGGTGAGTTCCCCTAAAATTGCCCTACTCTCCATTTTGCCACACTCAATATCATACCACAAAAAAGACATTCTGAGATTCTGTATAACAGCCGCTCATTCGGTAATTCCAACACATTGGAAAACGACCACAACTCCTCCACTCACAGAATGGTATTCTGAAATGACTGATATTTACAGATTGGAGGAACTATCAGCAGACCTTTCTGGATATGGAGACAAGTTCTATAAAACCTGGAGTGAGTGGATGTTCTTCCACGAATCCACTGATTTTCACAAGCTTTTTAGTGGACCCTGAAGTACTACGGCATGTGATACTTGCCCGTACGGGGATATATGGAAAGAAAAGAAGGGGCTTTGGCTTTTCCTACGTCCGCAGGTTCCCCCGACTGACTTCCTTCCCTCCCCCTCTTTCCCCCCTCTTTACCTCCTCCACTTTGTTCTTCCTTTCCTCTCTTCTGTATATTTCACGCTGCTCTTTACTCTTTCTTATCTCCTTTCTTCATGAACTCATTAACCTTTCTTGAAGCTACGAATAGTATAATATTTTATAAGATATTTTGTCCTAGTGAACCAATTCGACCAAATGTTGTTATTCTCGGCTACATTCCTAACTTTGGATGGACTCACCTAAACAAGGTCATGTGGAATCTTTTGTGAGGTTCGGAATGGGTGGAAGTGATTCGTGTCTTAGGACACAAAAGGTCATAACAGTTCGTTACATTTCTTTGTTGAAAATTTGTAACTGTTTTCAATATACGCTC